>NW_028250852.1:0-160632 GCF_964263255.1 Lissotriton vulgaris | reverse complement strand
TATATATATATATATATATATATATATATATATATATATATATATATATATATATATATATATATATATATATATATTACCTACTGGCGCTTACCAGTAGGTAGTTATAGTTAGGATTTTTTTCAATGCAAAATCTCAAAATTCTATTTGGAATAACTTTGGTGGCGGTTGACGAATCTGCCTGAAAATGTGCCTCATCGAGCTCCGGTCCTTCCCTGAAAGTTTGGGGGGATTCGTCAAGAGGGGGCCGAGATAAAAGGGGGGTCCCAAAATGTGTTTTCCCATGTTAATTTCCATAGGGCGGTCGAACTCACTTTTAGCCCGAACGGCTAAATGGATTTGCACCAAACTTGGCAAAATTGTAGGGACTGGTAGCCCGATGTGCCTTTGCTATGTCTCAAGATATTTGCTCCAGTGGTTTTTGAGTAATTTAGGTTCTAAAAAATATATATATCTATGGCAGCGCCCCGGTACGCGCTCCGGGGAGCGCACCGGGCTCGCCACGCGACTTGCGCACGGAAAGCTGATTGTCTCTCGGGTATCTGTAAACATTCGAAACAGTCCGGAGCGGCCGCCATCTTGTGTCTCGGTAAAATCGAGACACAAGAGATGGCAAAAACAAAGGGGGAAATGACCATAAGGGGGCAGAGTAGACCCCCTCTGACCCCCTAGGTTTGATGTGGGGGCCATAAAAGGGCCCCGCGGGGCAAAACAAATTATTTTTTTTCCCGATGTGCGCGGGGGGAGCGCCTGGTACGCGCACAGGCGAGCGCACCAGGGAGCGTACCATGGGGAAAAAAGAATGACAGATTTTTTAAAAAAAATAGCATTTTTTAGAAATTGGAGGTAGTTCCTTTGCTTTGCCTTTGCTATGTCTCAAGATATATGCTCCAGTGGTTTTTAAGAAAATTAACTTTGAAAAAATATATATTGGGCTACATTGGGCTATATATATGTTAGAGCCCAAATGTAGCCCAAATGTAGCCCAATGTAGCCCAATGTAGCCCAAAGATGGCCACCAGAGACAAAAAAATACAAATGTAGCCCAAATATCAGCCAGATGTAGCGCAACTATAGCCCAATGACAGAATGTACCAGAGTGTTCTAAAGAACAACGAGAGCGGTAACAGTCTTACTTATAAAGTGAGACTTATAGTTAGGAATTAGCATTTAAAAAACCTAAGAAATTCACTGAAAAAACCATAGGTTTCACACCAGTTATAGTTAGGAATTAGCATTTAAAAAACCTAATAAATTCACTGACAAAACCATAGGTTTCACACCATTTATAGTTAACTGGAAATTTTACTGTCATAAAACCATTGAAATTCCACGTTATAGTTAGTTGGACTCACTATAACTTGCGCGTGCAATGCACTGCTGATGACGTCACATATTACATCACTCATGACATGGTCAGTGACATCACTCATGACATCACGTGCAATTTCAATGGTTTTATGACAGTAAAATTTCCAGTTAACTATAACAGGTGTGAAACCTATGTTTTTTTCACTGAATATATATATATATATATATATATATATATATATATATATATATATATATATATATATATATATATATATATATATATATACATCCAAAGTTTGCCCTGAAGCAAGGAAGCCCACGCTGCTGAGTGCTTCCAAACACAAGCCTTTATTTAACAGATCGGTATTTTCAGTTCCATGTAAAGTCCTTACGCGTTTCAGAGCCAGGAGGCTCCTTCGTCAGAGGATTACACTGCACAAACTGACAAGCTCGCTCGGGTGCATGCTAAAATACAACCCACGTGGGCCTCACAGGTGAGTCATCATACAGGCATGCTGGGACCCGTAGTTCAGTATTAGCGAAAAAGTTGTTTTACCCTCGTGGGTGCAGTTCGAAATACAATGTCTTTTTCATTTTCAAAATACATGCCCAAGTGGGCTGGATTGAAAACACCAGATGCCGCTTACTGTCCACAGCTGCGCCTCGAGATTTGAAGATTCCAAGCCCCTTTGGCCCCATAACACTGTTGATGGTGGGGCATCCTTCTCGGCCAGGCTGCCGAGTTAGATACATCCAAATTTTGCCCTGAAGCAAGGACGCCCACGCTGCTGAGTGCTTCCAAACACAAGCCTTTATTTAACAGATCGGTATTTTCAGTTCCATATATATATATATATATATATATATATATATATATATATATATATATATATATATATATATATATATATATATATATAAATATATATATATATATATATTCAATGAAAAAACCATAGGTTATAGAGAATATACAGTTAGGAATTAGCATTTACAAAACCTTGAAAATTCACTGAAAAAAACATAGGTTATAAACCATATATAGTTAGGGATTAGCACTTTCAAAACCTTATTTTACTCGCATAAAACCATTGAAATTCCATATATAGTTAGTTGCACTAACTATATATCGCGCACCCGCAATCCACTGCTGATGATGTCACATATTACATCATTCATGACATGGTCAGTGACATCACTGATGACATCACTGATGACATCTCAAATGACATCACTGATGACATCACTGATGATAACATCCAGTGACTGTATGTTTCTGTAAAGTTAAAATATGTCTTACATATTGAAGAATGAGTGGATGTATAAGTGTCTGGATGAAGGATTTAGTAGGTGCATGACTGACTGTATGAGTGAGTGATTAAATGTGTCTCACTGAGTGCATGGGTTAGTGACTAAACTGTCTTAATTTGTGCATCATTATGTCTGTTGTTCTGTAAACTGTTGCATGTGTTGATAAGTAGCTATATGAGTAACTATATGGGTTATTGATTGGTTGCCCAAGTATTTGTATGGGAGACTGAGTGTGTGTGTGGGTGGCTGGGAGGTGTATGACTCTGTGCATAGATGTGTGAGCAGTTGATTCACTAGATGTATGGTTTCAAAAGTGCATGTGGAAACAGCTGTATAAGCGGTTGACTGTGTGCATGAGTGTATTGGTGAGTGAATGGATATCTCAGTGCTACATGTCAAAGTAAGTACATATGTAAAACACAGTACATGTGAGAGTTGACATATATAAATAACTGTGCATAAGAGCCAGTGAATGTGTGAGTGGCTGTATGGATCATTCTGAACTTGTATCAGGGATTGTATAAGAGAGTAAATATGTGTTAGTATATGTTTGAATAAGTAAAGTTTGTATAACTGTATAGTTGAGGAAATGGAGGTGTGATTGATTCTTTGCATGACTGACTAGGTGTGTGAGTAACTCCATGGATGAGTGACAGTCTGTGAGTGTCTGTTTACACTGATTGTATCTAAGGTTATATTAGAGTCTGAAGAGGTTCATCGTATTATCACATGAATGATATCATCAGTGATGTGATCAGTAATGTCAAATGAGATGTCATCAGTGATGTCATCAGTGATGTCATTTGAGATGTCATCAGTGATGTCATGTGAGATGTCATCAGTGATGTCATTTGAGATGTCATCAGTGATGTCATCAGTGATGTCACTGACCATGTCATGAATGATGTAATATGTGACATCATCAGCAGTGGATTGCGGGTGCGCGATATATAGTTAGTGCAACTAACTATATATGGAATTTCAATGGTTTTATGCGAGTAAAATAAGGTTTTGAAAGTGCTAATCCCTAACTATATATGGTTTATAACCTATGGTTTTTTCAGTGAATTTTTAAGGTTTTGTAAATGCTAATTCCTAACTATATATTCTCTATAACCTATGGTTTTTTCATTGAATTTCAATGGTTTTTTGAAAGCTAATATCTGTAGCTGTAAAATGTATTCTTCTTTAAATCTTAAAATATATTTTACATGTTTTTAATACAATTTTTTTTTTGAATTTTTTTTTGTTTCGCTCCCAGTCCGCGAACCGGTCAGCTTCCCGTTAGCTCAGTTTAAAGCCGCGGCTCGGTCCGCGAACCGGTAAACGTTCCTTTAGCGTAACTGTTACGTTAGAATGACGTTTTGCGTTGTCGCGTAATACGTCATCGGACGCGCCAAGTTAGCGGACCCGGAAGCGGACCGGAAAGCGAAGCAAAGCGCGAAACGTAAACACAGCAGGTCATGTGACTCGGTAATAACACTTTTCATTGGTTCATTTCACTTTTGGTTTCCTAATGATGTAATACTAGGTCATGTGATCTAAAATTAACACTTTTCATTGGTTTAGAACTTTGGCTTTTCCCAAATGATGAAAACCCCTCCTTCTTTCCTCACTCTGACTTTCATCTTGGTGAGAGAAAGACCATTTTACATTCCAGAGAAATGGCTTCAGTTGTTGCTTCTGGTAGTGTTCCCCCACCACCACCTCCACCTTCTCATGGAAAGAAAGGACCACCTACTCAACTAATCTTTCAAGAAGAGGAAGATGAGGAAGAGGAGGAAGTACCTGAATATTTGCCAGAGGAGCCCAGGAGGTACAACAGGAAGGAAAATTTCATCTGGCAATTTTTTAAATTTCCACCAGGTCAAAAGAAAGTGAACGCAAGATATGTTTTTTGCCGAATCTGTGATGATCGCCTTTCAAGGGGTACGGACAAAAAATATAGTTTTGGTAATTTTACAATGCACAGGCACATGAGCAGGTGGCACCCAAATAATTATAGTGCTGCTCAGCTTCGGGACGAACAACAGAATTCCCCAGCAATAGCCAGAAGATCGGTCGTGCCGGAAGTTTCGGGACCAGAAGCAAGGGAGTTGATCCCGAATATTCAAATGGACATGGGGGAAGTGAAACAAGTTTGTGTGAGGTGCAATCAAATATTATGCTACCGCGAAAGTAGCATAACTCTAATAATAAGAGCAATCAAAAATCATGTATGTCCAAAACGCCCCCAAAAATAAATTCTTTTTGTTGCTCCTGTTGAGCCCTCTTCGATGAATCATTTTTGTTTTCCCCCTCCCCCCAAAAAATAAAATAAAATACAAAATGTTCAGAAAAAAACAAAAAAATATAAAAAATGTTCAGAAAACTAATAAAAAAAATTTAAAACAACAAAAACAAAAAAAAGTTCTTTTCAGAACTACCTCCCCATTATAAAAAAAAATTGGTAGAATTCTTTGAACTCTGCCAAGCTCTTTTTCTTTTAGTTCGCTCCCAGTTCGCACTCCGGTACGCGAACCAGGAGCGAACCAAAAAATGTTTTTTAAAAAAAGAACAGTAAGTATAAGGAAAGGAAACAGACAGTTATGTTACAAAAAAGAAAGCTATAGGGAGTAAAGAAAAGATACTGTTACCCGCAATTCACTTCTGATCATGTCATATATTACATAATTTTTGACATGGTCAGTGACATCATCAGCAGTGGATTGCGAGTAACAATATCTTTTGTTTACTTCCTATAGCTGTCTTTCTTGTAACATAAATGTCTTTTCCTATCCTTATACTTACTGTTCTTGTTTTAAAAATTTTGGGAGATCATTCAGAAACAGTAACATTAATAGAGACAGAATTAGTGAATAATAAAGTATGAGAAGAGAAGGAGTGAGAAAAATACTGGAAGGAGTAGAATAATTAAGTAATAGAGAAAGGAATGAGAGAAGTAGCAAACACAGGAAAGTAAAGATTAAAGAAATGAAGCAGTAGAACTAATAGATGTAAAATGTGATAGATTAAATGATTGATTGAGGGTGACGATAAGGTGTGTCCTCTCTAAAAGTTTGTTTAAGGTGAACCGTACTCTGGGTTGCATATCAAATTTATGCTTGTTGAAGAATACAGAGGAGATAATAGATGTGAAGACCTACCATTGTAGTAAAACATGCCCACTTATTACATCATTCATAACATAGTCAGTGACATCATCAGCAGTGGAATGAGGGTTAAAAAAGTAGAAAACATTTACCTTTTAATTCTTGTTAACTTTTAAAGAAACATTTTCATACATTCAATCTGTAAAAGAGAGAACAAACATTTCCAAAAATATTAAAACATGTATTTAAAAATTAGAAAAAAGAAGGGAAAAGGTTCAAGAAGAAACAGTTTTTAAACAACTTTGACACTTACAGAAGCCTCTACTTCTCTACGACCCGTACACAATCCTAAAGATATTTATTTTAAACAAACAGTATCTTCATGCTGATGAAATGAGGCCTATTTTGAAACATGATGCTTCTTTTGCATTGCTTATGTCTCACAATAGTGATGCAATAGCAGCGCAAAAGAGATGTAAAGCCATCATAAAATTGTGTCTAACATTTTAAATGATTGTTTCAGGATGCAAATAAGATGTGTGCTTTCAAGAGCTTTCTTTGAGGTGAGGCCTATTTCTTTTTTTAAAAAAAAACAGTACCCAGAAGTACAACACTGTAAGCATTAAAATTGACACTTACAGAAGACTCAGTTTCTCCATATCTACCTCACATTTCTAAATGTATATCATAAGTACAAAAAGCAGAACATTAATTATACATGTTAAATGGTTTATTTTTTCTGTTCTCAGAATGTATCAAATTTCACTTAAATCAGTGACTTGAAGGTATTCATCATGTAACAGCGGGGAAAAAAAAACACAATCAAAATGATTGTGTTTAAAAAACCCATACAACTTAAGAAATCTGAATTCAAAACTCCTTAAAATTAACTTACTTTCAATAACGTCGAAGGATCTCCTATGAACAGCATCCACTCTGTTGTGCTATAAATATTTTCAGCCCGCCACTTTCTGAAAGAAAACCTCCATCATTTCGAAAAATATGTTACATACAAGAAAAGACTTCTCACATTCTATCACATGTTTCCACTAGGCCAAATCATGTTGCAGCGATTCGCAACTCTTGTAATTCTTCCAATCAAATCCCGTCATTTTCTATTTTCGCATCTTTCAAAAAGAAAACATTTGAGATTATTTTCACAATCCTGGACTACTAATATCTTACTCTTCTTTGTCACTCATGTTCTCCTTTTCCTATGACACTGATACTGCTTACTATGAAGCAGACTTACTTGCATCCGGTTTATATAGTTGAATTTTAAAACTGACATTATAATTAAAAGTTTTGGACCAATAATCTAGACAGCATTGCAGACTTACATTCCCTCTACTTGATGAACAATTTCCAATTCCTCACAGGAAATCCCAAAATTCTTTCTTTAAAATTTTGGTTTTAAAAACACCAGGTAAGAATTTTTAAGGTCAAACGGCAATTTTTTTTTGAAAGTTACAACGGAATCATTGCAGAATGACCAGCCGTTTCGAGACTTTAAATAAGCTGTATAATGTCCTGATGTTGTTGAAGGACCATCGTGATAGATAATTGCTACAGTTACAAAAGTCCTCCCTGATATTGACAGCTGAGAAGCCACAACATTTTTTATTAAAGTTGACAATTTTGATCCATCAGGCCTACATCGTTGGATCATTAAAATGACATACTGGCCATATCTACGTATAAATAATGTTGACATCATATCACATTTACATTGGCTACACTCCATGTTGTGATCCGCTGCATTTACTAGCTTATTAAAGGACACTGATTTACTGTCTGGCAAAGTTAAATATATAAATCTTTCTGAGTCTACACTAGTAGTACTTGATACCATACAGTTCTCGCAGTCATGCTGCCATTGATAAGAAAGCCCAAACAGGTGATCTACATCTACACCCTCATCTTGCAATACATCAAGCATATACATTAAAAACTCCTGACAATCTTGCTGATTATTTTCAGAGAAGTCTGTTTGACCTGAACATTCATCCAACAGATAACGAACTTCAGACACACTTTCTACTTTTGTTCGATCAGTGCTACATTTCTCGAAAACAGAATTCAACAAACAGCATAAAATTTGTTCTGAATTCAACAGAATCTGTTCTTTTAAACTCTCTAGTGAAAAGAGAACATTAACCACTACATTTGCATAGCAGTTGACACCAGAACTGTTTTCAAATTGAAAACCGACAACATCTTCAACAGAATCCACTTTATTTCTGCTAGCAATTTTTGGTTCATTGACTTTTGGTCTTTTTGCTACAACCTCCCTACTATTACTGATATTTCTACGTTTCCGGCCTACCACACGTTTCTCAAACAAAGGATATTGAGGCAAATGTGGCGCATACTCTCTTCTTAACCTATTGTATTCCTTAACACAATCTAGATCCGCACAAATGTTTGTGACATCACAGTCAATCAAGTACAATCCCGATAAAGTTCTAACTCGTGACAATGCCACATATGCCATACCCTCCTTGAACACAGAACTGCCAATATTCACCAATGCACTGTCTACACTTAAACCTTGCGATTTATGGATTGTCACCGCATATGCCAAGCAAACAGGAAACTGTTTACGGCGAACATATAAGTCTTTAACAAGCAAAAACCTAGCAGAACAACGACCAATTAGCTGTACTTCCTCAATGCCATCAAATTTAATTTTTAAAAATTCTATTCCATCTCTATTTCTGTATTTCTCAAAATCAACAACATTACCCATTGATCCATTTACCAGACCTCTTTCTACATGTAAATTCCTTCTCAAAATGATTCGGCAATTTAAGCACACATTCAGAGTCTTTTCAAAACCCGCAGTTTTAGATATAGTCTTCTCTAATGAATCCAATTTTGATTTCAAATTCTCTGACAAAATAATTGTTGATCCCATATGCTCTATTTTGTCGATAGCTTCAAGTTTCACAATCTCTTGCTTTTCTAAGTTCAACATTTTGTTGTTGAAGATGGCACATTCTGCAAGAGTTGGCATCAAACATATCCCGGATTTCTTCTCTGTAATTTTCTGAAAAATATTCTCAGGCACAATCTCTTGTTTGGGATATAAATTTGACAGTAATCGTGCATTTAAAGCTTCTTTCCCATGCTCGGTCACTTTTCCAATTCTAATATCTTGTAGAATATTCTTGTAATCTTCATCCTTTGCCTGACGCATATTTTCATGCAGTTCAGCATAATTGAAGTTTAACCATATATTGACGTTGCCAATGCTCCCTAGGCACTTCCTGGTATCTTCATGCGTGAGTATTTTGAACACAGGTTGACCTTTTACTGGTGTCAGCTGCAGAAGATCTCCGAAAACAATGATGTGTTTGCCACCAAATAACACATCATATTCAGTTTTAAGTACTTCTTGCATTCTCAAATGCACAAAGGCAAGCATGACATTGGAAACCATGCTTACTTCGTCAATGATAAGTAGTTTCATTTTCCTCAAGACTCTTGAAACTTCACAGCAAGCATCCCCAGATAACTTGTGGTATTGTAATTTGTTGTCATGCTCCACTGGCAGCATCAGTAGACGATGCAAAGTAATACCTTTAATGTTATGTGCTGCCAGTCCAGTAGGAGCGGTGACAACACAAGACAGCGATGACACAGTCCTTTCCTGCAAATAACAAGAAATTGCTTTAATGAGGAAACTTTTTCCAGTTCCCGCTTCTCCACTCACGTACAGTCGGACAGGCTTCAACGATGTACATGAGCACTCTTTCTTCTCATGACTTAATCCGTGCTCAATTTGCTTGGTAATTTCATCATATATTTTCCTCTGCTCAACGTTGAGTTGTTTTTCCAAGTCTTCTAAGTTAACTGAATCCTCCTGAGCATGTGCCATGGCTCTTTCCACTTCATTCATAGCAGTGGCAGCTTCATTTTCGATAATAGGTCCTCCAAGTGGATCTTGACTCAATGAAACAGAACTCTGACTGTCCTGAGAACTGTCTCTGGCAATCTCGGCTGCAATCGTTGCTTCCTGCTCAATTTCCAAAGTTAGCATTTCTTGATATTTGGGAAAAGCAGGACATTCTATGGTGTCCTTAGCAGCAGTGAAAGAGTCTTCGTAACAGAGAAAATCTCCAAGCAGTTCCTCTTCTGCACGCCAAGGCTTGAAAAGTTGCAAAAGTGCTAAATAGAAAAACTCCTTTTTTTCTGGAGATTCACCACTCAATTTTCGATGGTTTACTAATTGGCATTTTCTTTGCTTGACCAGGCATCCCTCACTTCCAATTACAGCATACACTCCTTTCTCAATATCTTCTTTGATGTTCCTCTTGAATATATAATTTTGGAGAACCTCATATAGACAAACATTCTCAAGGTGACTGCTTCGATTTGGATAATATGTATCCAACATGTTGGTCTTCAAAATGTCGGTACTGTTTGGTTCCTTTTATGCCAAATACTCAATTTCCCGGACAGGTTTTAGAACTCGATTTCGCGTTGCAGCAAGACCAAGACTCGCCCAAACGATACTCCTGGATTTGGCATAGAGACTTGCTGAAGACAATCGATCAGAACATTCGTAAGCTCCGATTTCTCGATGCGACAACATCTTCAGACTGAAACTGTACAACTTCTTGCTGAGGCTCTTTTCATGGGAAATGTCCTCCCACATATCCTTCAGTTCTGTCTTTTCTTTTTTGGTGATGTAAGATGTCACATACCGAGCCACAGCCATACAGTTGTCAGCCACAAACTGTATATCCATGTTAGCATTCCATATGGACAAAATCACTGGGTTGTAGTCATTGATGTACTTGGACTCTTCGTTCCTTTTCAAATTGTATGAATTCTTGGGTGATTTCCTCATCACATTATGTCGCAGCGAAGACATCAAACTGTTCACTCTACCTTTAGAAATCACCGGTCGTGGAAAGTTGAAACGACATTTGGTGTAGAACTTGTCCTTGTTTCTGAATTTACGACGACAGTACTTTCCACAACGATGGCTTTGGAAACGTAGAACTTGTTCTCTTAGGCTTTTCTTCTCCGTTGCGTTTGGAACAGCACACGTAGAATACTGTTCTATGAAATTCATCACTAAGTCATCCGGATCTGTTCCAAATTTAGGTGCATCCTTGATCCACAACAACATATGTATATGAGGGGCACCTCTTGCTTGGTACTCCTTTCTCCAGAAGAAATCCAACACCTCTCCAAGAGGTGGATTCTTCTTATTTGTGATGAAAGACATCATAGCTTCAAATCTATGATTGAAGTACCTGCATACATTCACTGGATCCAAAGAACACAGTTCTCCAGGTGTCTTGAATTCAATGTTTTCAATATTTCCATTTGCCTCTCGTAGAAATTCAAGTAAATCTTCCCAGCCATACTCGGCACAGCTCAGAGTGAGGAACCATGTCGGAGTTCCTAAGTTCCTCAGCATACATTTTAAATCACCATGACGACGGTACCAGTACTCATTAGTACCACGCTGACACGCCATGAGATTAATTAAGTGAGAATCCAAAATACTGTCTTGGACATTGATTTTATGCATAAAATCACTTGCCGAGATGTTTCGCATCTGTATACCACTTTTTAAAATGTGGTTCACTGCATATGACAGTCCAGACAGATCGCTTTCAAACAGGAGATGAAACAAATAGGGAATGCATTGACGAAACCTAGGATCTTCTGCATACAATCGTAAAGTCCGGTATTCAGACGCAGGAATTTGATGAGGTCGCTCATCATATCTTCCTCCTTGACCTGTGGGAAATAGCTGTGGGAAACACCGAGCTTCCAAACTTTCCTCCCAAACACTAATGGGACTCCCTTTGGCTTGTTTCATTTGAAACAACTCAATAGCATTCCCCATGACTTCCTTGGAATGCAAAGGATGAACACTATAATGTTCATATATTTCTTCACTATTAGACACCTCTACTTTCTCAATTTGGCCAGCACACAAAACGCTATCCTCTTCATCACTTACTTCCTCTTCTGCAACATATACATTCTTATAGTACTTATTATTTTTCTTCAAATACAAAGTTGCATTTTTCACTTTCCTAACATCCACTAAATCTTGCCATATTTTCTTATTCTTTGTCGGAACCCCATTAACCAAGATAACCAGAGGTTCCTCTTCCACTTTCTCAACTCCAATTGTGTTAATGTTTTTGTTCAAATCTAGAGGCAAATAAACAACTCTTCCCTTTAATCCTCTCTGTAAATCTGTTGGAGGCAACTTCCCTGTCTTTGGCTCCATTCTTACAATAGCCTGAAAGGGATGGATACTTTGAATCAAAATAGATTCATAAGTATTTAAATCCTTCAATTCTGAAGGAATGTCAACCAATTCCAGATTATTATGAACTGCCCTAGCAGGCATCTGGTTTTGATTTAATTTATTACAACAATAAGTACACACACGTTGGTCCACTCCCAAATCAAAACAATTTTCTACCATCAAGTATGTGGCAAAATCCTTCCATTCACTATTATTTTCCCTTTCAGTTTTTGCATATAAATCCACTAACTTAGTCTGATTCTTATAATAAGTGCGTCGACAACATACACAAGTGAAATTAGGCCTCTCACTTGATTTCATCTGAAACGTGGCAATTTCCTTCTGAAAATTATCTGAACTAGAAATCTGTATATTATCTTCAACATAACCCTCTACTTCTGGGTCAATTTGAACATTCTCATCTCTACTACCAAAGTAACAAAACTCAATTTCTTCACAAATATTCTTCACATCTATTTCAGAACCATGCAAAAGAGCAGCACATAATTGTTTAAGCATAATTGCTGGACTCTTAGCATAATACAACATTCTCACTAATTTTCTCACTTTATTATGATGCACTGCTAGCATCCTGAAATGATGAAAAACACTCTGGCATACTCTTCTGGAAAGACAAGCCAGTGAATGACCACGCAAACCTGTCATTTGTCTCACTCTGCAAGGATCTAAATCTTGCAACAACTTTATTTTCTGCTTCAAACTTTTCTTATTAAATGTCCGTATAAAATCACAAAGCAAATTGATGGAAACCTGTCGCACACTGCAAATAGAACTACACTTCCAAATGTACACAGGACCCTTAGGACGTCTTCCTAAAACCTCATCACTTAGCGCCTCTTCTGTCTCTGTTGTCACAAGTTGTTCTTTTTCAACTGGACAACCATCCTTCACTTCATAAGCTCGACCACTGGTGTCAACTGCAAACACCAAATCATTATCCTGAAAATAACTCTCCTCATTAAAAAATGCCTCACAACTTGAACTATGCATCCATTCTCCGGAAAAAACTTCACAAAAGTTAGTACGATTTACTACTCTCTTCCATCTACTATTTGATTTGAAATCAGAAATTACCTTGCTTAGTTTCCTAATTCTATTGATTACCAAAATAAACAACTTTCGCTTAATTTCAAAAGCATGATCAATAATTTTCTCTACATTTTTCTTCTTCTTATAAAATGCCGCTTTCTGTTGGCCTTTTTTTTTTATATTTTTCAATAAATTAACTATTATCCTGTTACGGAACATTCGATTTCGAATGTCCCTAAACTGTTGTTTCCTTCTACTATCATGCACAGAGTTATCTCTTCCTCTACCAGTAAAATTTTTGATGGGTCTTTCCTTTCCATTTAAATGGCTTTTCTTTTTCTAGACAGAAACATTTTTTGGAGAAATACTTTTTTTACTACAAATATTTCTTAAGAATGATTTCGTGCTCTTACCCGGACCTTTCTTGGTGTTTTGAAAAGTATTTGGGGAAGAGGACTGCTGCAATAAAACATCATCCTGCTGTCTTTGACGTTTTCTAGCCTTTCTAATACGATTTTTCGTTGGCATTTTTCAAATTAAAAAAAAGATCTGCAGTTGAATCTGTGGAAAAATATAATAAAAAATTTTATTAACCACTATTACCAAACAGTAAATGAATAACAGTCATCTAAAACTTAATGCCCTACTTATTATTTAACATAGCAAATCTTTTGCACCAGCACTGCATCACAAAAATGACACTCAATGGTACAAAACAGGCATAGAACAATCATAAATCACTCCCTAATATTTTAAATGATTAATTCAGGATGACGATAAGATGTGGCCTATCTAAAGGTTTGTTTAGGCCCAGATCTTTGGACTGGGGTGAATGTGTGTCATTGATCCACATTCGGTCCATCACCTGTTTTGTTTATTTGAGGTGAGGCCAACACATGGTTGCAGATAAGATTTTCACTGAAAAAAACCAAGGAGAAAATACATGTGAAGGCCTACCAATGAAGTAAGTCATTATTTGAAAACCATTACATTTCTGGATATGTACTGCTAGTGCTTCATAGGTTGTTTTGGGTCATATTTATAAGGCATTTGAGTGTCTATTATGCTATTTTACGTTCTTCATGCTGCAAATTTCTTGTAAATACGCTCCCACCTGCGGTTGGCAAATTTAGTATTTGATTATGGGAGTTCCATAGGCATGTTAATAATTTCCCAAAAATGGTGTATGACCCCAAACAACCTATGAAGCTCTAGTAGTACATATTCAGAAATTTAATTGATTTCAAAATTCGTTTTTAAACACAGCATATAAATCAATTGTAGACCTGCATTCATGAAGACATGACTGAAAATGTCCTTGAGACACATGAAAGTGTTTTCTGGAATGCCCTAGCACCATTTTTGGGACATTATTAACATGGCTATGTAACTCCCATAATCAAAATCTAAATTTGCCAAGCGCAAGTGGGAGCATATTTACAAGACACTTGCCCCATGAGGAACGCTTTCCATTTAAAAAGGTAAACATAACATCAAAGACACTAAAATGCCTTCTAAATATGACCCCAAACAACCTATGAAGCTCTAACAGTACATATCCAGAAATGTAATTGATTTCAAAAATCGTTTTTAAACCCAGCATATAAATCAATTGTATACCTGTATTCAAGAGGAAATAACTGAAAATGTCCTTGAGACACATGAAAGCGTTTTCTTGAATGCCCTAGCACCATTGTTTGGACATTATTAACATGGCTATATAACTCCCATAATCAAAATCTAAATTTGCCAAGCGCAAGTGGGAGCGTATTTACAAGACACTTGCAAACACAACAAGTGATGGACAGAATGTGGATCAATGTCACACACTCACCCCACTCCAAGGATCTGGCCCTAAATCCATCGTTATTTTCCACTCCACACCACCCTGTGTCACATTCAGTCCATCACCTGTTTTGTTTACAAGACACTTGCCCCATGAGGAACACTTTCCATTTAAAAAGGGAAAAATAACATCAAAGACACTCAAATGCCTTCTAAATATGACCCCAAACAACCTATGAAGCTCTAGTAGTACATATTCAGAAATGTAATTGATTTCAAAATTCGTTTTTAAACACAGCATATAAATCAATTGTATACCTGTATTCAAGAGGAAAGGACTGAAAATGTCCTAGAGACACAGGAAAGCGTTTTCTTGAATGCCCTACCACCATTTTTGGGACATTATTAACATGGCTATGTAACTCCCATAATCAAAATCTAAATTTGCCAAGCGCAAGTGGGAGCGTATTTACAAGAACTTGCCCCATGAGGAACGCTTTCCATTTAAAAAGGTAAACATAACATCAAAGACACTAAAATGCCTTCTAAATATGACCCCAAACAACCTATGAAGCTCTAACAGTACATATCCAGAAATGTAATTGATTTCAAAAATCGTTTTTAAACCCAGCATATAAATCAATTGTATACCTGTATTCAAGAGGAAATAACTGAAAATGTCCTTGAGACACATGAAAGCGTTTTCTTGAATGCCCTAGCACCATTGTTTGGACATTATTAACATGGCTATATAACTCCCATAATCAAAATCTAAATTTGCCAAGCGCAAGTGGGAGCGTATTTACAAGACACTTGCAAACACAACAAGTGATGGACAGAATGTGGATCAATGTCACACACTCACCCCAGTCCAAGGATCTGGCCCTAAATCCATCGTTATTTTCCACTCCACACCACCCTGGGTCACATTCGGTCCATCACCTGTTTTGTTTACAAGACACTTGCCCCATGAGGAACACTTTCCATTTAAAAAGGGAAAAATAACATCAAAGACACTCAAATGCCTTATAAATATGACCCCAAACAACCTATGAAGCTCTAGTAGTACATATTCAGAAATGTAATTGATTTCAAAATTCGTTTTTAAACACAGCATATAAATCAATTGTATACCTGTATTCAAGAGGAAAGGACTGAAAATGTCCTAGAGACACAGGGAAGCGTTTTCTTGAATGCCCTACCACCATTGTTTGGACATTATTAACATGGCTATGTAACTCCCATAATCAAAATCTAAATTTGCAAAGCACAAGTGGGAGCGTATTTACAAGACACTTGCCCCATGAGGAACACTTTCCATTTAAAAAGGAAAACATAACATCAAAGACACTCAAATGCCTTATAAATATGGCCCAAAACAACCTATGAAGCTCTAGCAGTACATATCCAGAAATGTAATTGATTTCAAAAATCGTTTTTAAAAACAACATATCTGTTTCAGCTTACATAAGAGACCATGGAATGGGCTCCATGTACCACAATAACTTGTGTTACTGCATGCCAGAATGCTACACCGAATATGCAATTACAATTTCTCAAAGAAACTAATTCTATTTGTATATCACTAGAGACAAAACCACATTTTAAAAACACAGCTTTCTTCATCATTTTCTCCTTAAATCATACTATTCTCTATCTAAATTAAATAAATCTTTTCTCACCTTAGCAAATATTTTTTGAGTTTTGAAAACAGTCTCAGAAATACACCAAATTGTCTTCAGCAGAAGAAAAAGGATGCACTCCAAAGGCTGCAGCTATTGAAAGCACAGAAATACAGATATTCATTTCACATATCTCTCATATTAGCCAATCATAACTCTTCCCTCACTTTTTTCAAATCAAAACCCTTCCCCCCTCTGCCCTCTCTGCCTTTTTTCCATAGCAACCACCTCCTGGAAGACCTCTCATGTTTGCAAATTCACACAACAATGTTTCAATTGAACTCTGAACTCTCAGTGCACCTGCGTATCCAGTGCAATCTTTCATTAAATGTTTCTTCCTTGACCATTCAAATTACATCTTTCAAAGAACACATCCATGCACCCTAACTTTCTGTTTTCAGAAATGGAAATGCACCAATCACTGCTAATGATTCATTAGCATTGAAAACCACAGTTTTTTTTCTTTACAAACTCCTACTGTTTCAACTGCCCTTTCATTACCACACTTCATCTGACTGCAGAACAACCTTCTCCCACCATGTTTAAGGTCTGGATTGTTGGACATAGTTACATCCAATGGGCTCAAAGGTATGCTGAGAACAGAAATTTACCTAACCTCAATTTACAGGATGTGGAAATTAAGTGGTTGGGCCAAAGAGGATTAAAATGTCACCAATTGATACCATTGGTGAAAACCTTTATGCATTTGCCAAAACCTGACCTGTTAATAGTGCACTGTGGAGGTAATGATTTGGGCACTTTGACAGGGGTAGGTCTGGAAATGCTTTTAAAGGACACCCTTGAGCAATTAATGGCACTTTTTCCTCAAACTGCCTTGGTATATTCCAATATATGCCAAAGACAGAAATGGAAGTGGTCCAACCAATTTTCTCCACAAATTGAGAAAGCGAGGAAGCATGTAAACAAATCTGTTTCAGCTTTCATGAGAGACCATGGAATGGGCTCTCTGTACAACAATAACTTGCGTTACTACATGCAAGATATCTACAGAGGAGATGGAGTTCACTTCTCAGATGAGGGCAACAGAATTTTCATTCTGAATTTAACACTGTGCATTGGTACCTACTTATAAGTACCTAAATGTACCATAAACCCAAAAGCTCTTCTCAGAGCTACCCTTCATCTGATCACACACTTTTCTTATTTTTTTTCTAACTTTTTTCTGTAATTTTCAACAAACTACGCTCAAAGAGCGCTATCCGGTACGCGAACTGGAAGCTAACCGCGCAAAATTTCAAAACAAACGTTTTTTCTTCGCACATATAGTCCTCCTCAGCCACCCTCAGAAAACGTAGGGGGGCAAAATACTTGTACCATGCCCCCTTCTACCCATTCAGAACATTATTTACCCTCCATTTTATACCTTGATTCGCCCGAAACACAAAATGGTGGACTCCCGTTACGCTCCTAGTTCGCGGACCGGACCGCTTTCCGGGAAGCGGTCCAAAAAAAAGGTGGGAAAGTAATTTACAGAAAAACAACTAGAGACACTCTCACCAAATATAAATTAGCTCATACTACATAACAATCCCTTTCATTCTCACAAATTTGATTGAAATTTCATTTAGCCATTTAGCCTGTAGACCTCTCCAAGTACCGTGAGGTAAATTACTTCACAAAACACATCTGAAGTGTTGGAATTGACAACCAATGAAAATATTACTTTCATTTTCTACTTTTATTACCTGACATTTGATTGGTTATATACCTGAATATATATAAAGGAAGAGAAGAAAACACAGCCATTTTGACTACTACTTCTTGTTGTACATCACATTTCAATAGCTTCCAAAAACTTCAACTTCTTTGTGAAGGTAAGTTATAATTTTTAAAAATGAAATATATTGTGCACTATAACTTAATATAGTAGACTTTTTCTGCTAGATATAGACTATCCCTCTGTAGTAGTAATGTATTTAGATAGACTTCTCTGTTATAGTTATGAATGGAGTTAGGCTTGTCTTGGTTAAATCACATACACTTTTTTATAGTCCTATTTCCACTCTGATACTATACACTGCCAAAAGATAAATTCACTGATAAAAACTGCCTATCTAAAATTAATCCCAACAGTGCCCTATCTCTACTAATATATATTTTTTTAATCCAAATTTCAGGCAAAATGGAAGGCGAAAACCAAGTTTCTTTTGAAATGGACCTGCAAGAGAGCAGCCAAGAATTGATTGAACAAATTGACATGGAATTTATGGATGAAAGCTTGGATAATGAACTGCTGCAATGTGTCCAAGCAGTAGATGCCCTCCTTGAAAATGAGGACATTTTACAACCTCACAGATTGCAAACAATATTTCAAGAAAATAATGACATTTCAGACACTGAAATGTTAGAAAGTTTAATAAATTATGAAAAACAATCAAAATAAAAAAAAAACTTTAAAAATAAAGAAAACAAAAAAAAAACAACAAAAACAACAAACAATTAACATACAGTCTTTGAAAAGTGTATCATTCTATTATCCTTATAGTACGCTGCCCAGAACGCTTTCCGGTTCCCGTACTAGGCGCTCATCGCGCAAAAAAAAAAAAAAAAATTTTTTTGACCCTGCTGGGCCTTTTTAAAACCTCCACATAAAACCTAGGGGGTCAACGAGGATCTACTATGCCCCCTTATGGTAATTTCCCCCTTTGTTTTGGCCTCCTCTTGTCTCTCGATCCTACCGAGAGACAAGATGGCGGCCGCTCCGGACTGTTTAGAATGTTGACAGACACCGGAGAACCAATCAGCTTCGCATCGCAAAGTTCCGATACGCGATAAGTACGCGAACCGGATCGCTGCCCGGAGCGCTGTTACAGATATATATCTTACTTTGAACGTTAATTTCTCAAAATCCACTGAAGCACATATATTGAGACCTAGCAAAGGCACATCGGGCTAACAGTCCCTACAATTTTGCAAAGTTTCGTGTAAATCCATTCAGCCGTTCGAGCTAAAAGTGAGTCCAACCGCCCTATGGAAATTAACATGGGAAAAACGTGTTTTGGGACCCCCCTCTTATCTCAGCCCCCCCTTGCCGAACACCCCCCAAATTTTCAGGGGCTGCTCAGAAACAAAATGTGCCATTTTCCTGAAAATTTCAGCCGATTCCGTCCACAAACGCCAAAGTTATTAGACATAGAATTTTCAGAAATCCCATAGGGAAAAAATCCTAACTATATATACCTACTGGCGACCGCCAGTAGGTAATATATATATATATATATATATATATATATATATATATATATATATATATATATATATATATATATATATATATATATATATATATATATATATATATATATATATTTTTTTTTTTTTTTTCAGCAAACGTCCCAATATGAGAGGAGCGGCCAAAAGCTGGTGCAGGCGGCGAGGTTCGGGACACCCTCGCAAATCAATGATTACAGCAAAGTTTTCTTCGAAGGAAGACACCGCACACCACCTCAAATGTATGACTTGATGTTTATTTCTTGTAGGTTCCCCACCTACGCGTTTCAGACAGGTAAACTGTCCTTGATCACGGTTACAAAGGTTGTAACCGTGATCAAGGACAGTTTACCTGTCTGAAACGCGTAGGTGGGGAACCTACAAGAAATAAACATCAAGTCATACATTTGAGGTGGTGTGCGGTGTCTTCCTTCGAAGAAAACTTTGCTGTAATCATATATATATATATCCAACACAAAAGTTGCCTGCTGTAGAAAAGGCCCAACACTCGGTAAATATCTGCCACAAATCTTTAATGAAGGAAGTGATGCGGTAAATCAGCAAAGTCCACCACAATTAATCGGCCCTCCGCCCGACACGTTTCGTGATATTGCTCGCTTCATCTGGGGCTTCTGGCTTGATTCTGGTAACAGCGGCATTAAGCACGACACTTGCATTTGTATGACAATCCCCGCCCTCATGGGCGCGGCCACCCCAGTGGCCTGTGGTAGTTGAAGTGCCATTGTGATCTCAAATGAGTTGCCGTTCTGTTCAGTCCTTGATACACACCAATTATATCCAAGTGGATTGCGGTACAAGGCTGAAAGTAGCACACCACCTGCTTGCTCCTCCATAAACTGGCACCAAATGCCCTGAGCGGTTGCGCCGCTTGACGCCACCACAGGGCTGCCGGAAAGACAGCCGGGCTCTTTTCCGGCCAAAGACTATCCTGTCATGGGCTTCTTCTATAGCGGCTCCGCCTGAGCCGTGGAGGAAGCCCTGGTGCTTCATTGCACCCCTGCAGCGCCGCCAAACGTTGCCGTTGTTGAAGGGACGGATGCCTTTTTGGTTGGAGAGACAAAGTGACAGCATTGCTGAGAGTCCTGCAGCATCACCCACTGCAGTTTTATTTGAAAATTTTTACATGGCAACGGCAGCTCACTGTAGAAGGAACGGCACTGCACGTACCATCAGGCCACGGTGGTGGCCACACCTACATAGGCGGAACATTTAGTTGATAACCAGTGCCTGAAATTGCCGTGCCCTGTTTGCCTTCAAGTCCGTCGCCTTTAAAGAAGTGGTAGTACACGAAACGCGTCAGGCGGTTGGAACAATATCTGGACTGCTGACAAGTCCTTCATCTTTGCTGTACCCTCCAATTAAAGATTGTTGGCTAAAGACTATCCTGTCATGGGCTTCTTCCATAGCAGGCACCCGAGTGTTGAGATGTTTGAGTGGCCCCGCTTGAGCCGCGGAGGAAGCCCTGGTGCTTCATTGCACCCCTGCAGCGCCGCCAAACGACGCCGTTGTTGAAGGGACGGATGCCTTTTTGGTTGGAGAGACAAAATGACAGCATTGCTGAGAGTCCTGCAGCACCACCCACTGCGGTTTGATTTGATTTTTACATGGCAACAGCAGCTCACTGTAGAAGAAACGGCACTGCAAGTACCACCAGGCCACGGTGGTGGCCATGCCTACATAGGCGGAACACTTAGTTGATAACCAGTGCCTGAAATTGACGTGCCCTGTTTGCCTTCAAGTTCGTCGCCTTTGAAGAAGTGGTAGTACACGAAACGCATCAGACGGGTGGAACAATATCTGGACTGCTGACGAGTCCTTCATCTTTGCTGTACCCTCCAATTAAAGATTGTTGGCTAAAGACTATCCTGTCGTGGGCTTCTTCCATAGCAGGCACCCGAGTGTTGAGATGTTTGAGCGGCCCGCCTGAGCCGCGGAGGAAGCCCTGATGCTTCATTGCACCCCTGCAGCGCCGCCAAACGACGCCGTTGTTGAAGGGACGGATGCCTTTTTGGTTGGAGAGACAAAGTGACAGCATTGCTGAGAGTCCTGCAGCACCACCCACTGCGGTTTTATTTGAACATTTTTACATGGCAACGGCAGCTCACTGTAGAAGGACCGGCACTGCAAGTACCATCAGACCACGGTGATGGCCATGCCTACATAGGCGGAACACTTAGTTGATAACCAGTGCCTGAAATTGCCGTGCCCTGTTTGCCTTCAAGTCTGTCGCCTTTGAAGAAGTGGTAGTACACGAAACGCGTCAGGCGGTTGGAACAATATCTGGACTGCTGACGAGTCCTTCATCTTTGCTGTACCCTCCAATTAAAGATTGTTGGCTAAAGACTATCCTGTTGTGGGCTTCTTCCATAGCAGGCACCCGAGTATTGATATATATATATATATATATATATATATATATATATATATATTACCTACTGGCGGTCGCCAGTAGGTAGTTATAGTTAGGATTTTTTTCAATGTTAAATCTGAAAATTCTATTTGGAATAACTTTGGCACCGGTTGACGAATCTGCCTGAAAATTTCCTGAAAATGGCCTCGTCGAGCTCCGGTCCTTCCTTGAAAGTTTGGGGGGATTCGTCAAGCGGGGGCCGAGATAAAAGGGGGGTCCCAAAACGCGTTTTCCCCATGTTAATTTCCATAGGGCGGTCGATTTCACTTTTAGCCCGAACGGCTGAATGGATTTCCACCAAACTTGGCAAAATTGTAGGGACTGGTAGCCCGATGTGCCTTTGCTATGTCTCAAGATATGTGCTCCAGTGGATTTTGAGTAATTAACGTTCAAAAAAATATATATATCTGTAGCCGCGCTCCGGTACGCGCACCGGGGAGCGCACCGGGCGCGACACGCGACTTGCGCGCAGAAAGCTGATTGGCTGTCAGTTGTCTGTAAACATTCGAAACAGTCCGGAGCGGCCGCCATCTTGTCTATCGGTAAAATCTAGTCATAAGAGGTGGCAAAAACAAAGGGGGGAATTGACTATAAGGGGGTAGGGTAGACCCCCCCTGACCCCCTAGGTTTGATATGGGGGCCATTAAAGGGCCCCGCGGGGCCTCAAAAAAAATTTTTTTTTTTGCGTTTTTCGCGGGGGAAGCGCCCGGTGCGCGCACCGGGAAGCGCTCCAAGGAGGGTACTATGGAAAAATAATCACTTTAAAAAATTGTATGTTTATTAATTGTTTTTTTTTATTTTATGTAAGTACCTACATGTAGGTACCAATGCAGAGACTTTCATTTAATGTACACCATCTGCTCTGTAGATATCTTGCATGTTGTTATTGTATGTTTTTGTGGTATATGGAATTCATAACATAGTCTGTCTGGAAAGGAGAAACAGATCTTTTAAGCACTCCCTGAGAATTTCTAGGGGATCATGAGTAGTCTATCCTGCTCACTTATGAAAATGAGGTGTAAAATATTCATATGAGATAATATAGTGGGAGAAAGGTAGTAACTATGAGTAAACGTACTATGTAACAGAAAAATAGTTGAACAGTATACTATAAGTCTCACTTTATATTTTAAACATTTTTGGTAATACTTTATGAATTACATATAAAAAAGAATATTGTCTGAAACAATTTGAAATTATTAAAGATAAATTTATTCCTCTGATTCTTTTTCATAATTTAATAAAATTTCTAACATAATATTGTCCGGAATTTCCTCATAATTATATGTACATGATTCCATTTCTTCCAAACATTCTATAAACTGTTCATCCAAAGAGTCATCCATGAAATCAACTTCTTTTTTTTGATCTTCTGGTTTTTCCACCTTTACTTTGATAGAAGTATCATTTGCCTGATTTTCTCCTTCCATTTTCTTTCTGAAAATTGCATACAAATTAACTATATTAGTAGAGTTAGGGTACTGTATACCAGAGAAGCCTAACTCAATCCATAACTATTACAGAGAAGTCTATCTCTATCTCTAACTATTAAAGAGGGATAGCATATCACTAACAGAATATTTTTTCAGAAATTAACTTAAAGTGTACAATATACTTCCATAATAACAACTTACCTTAGAGAAATCAGTTGAAGTTGTCAGTGAAATTTGTTTTCAAATGTACTTCTGGAAGCAGTAGTCAAAATGGCTGTGTTTCCCTCTCTTCTTTTATATATATTCTTGTACTTAACCAATCAAACGTCAGGAAATAATCGTAGAAAATGAAAGATACTTTTTAATTGGTTGTAAATTCTAACATTACAAGTGTGTTTTTGTCATGTAATTTACCTCAGGATATTTAGACAGGCCTGTAGCCTAAATGTCTCAATGGAATTTCACCAAATTTGGGCAAATGGTAGGGACTGCTATGTAGTAGGGCGTATTCTATATTTGATGAAAGTGTCTCCATTGGGTTTTCCGTTAATTACTTTCCCACCTTTTTTTATTGTGCGCTTACTGGTGCGCGCTCCGGTGCGCGCACCGGCAGCGTAACGGGAGTCCTCCATTTTGTGTTTCGGTACAATCGAGACACAAGATGGAGGGTAAACAATGTTCGGTATGGGTAGAAGGGGGCACTGTAGAAACTTCTTGACCCTCTAGGTTTTCTGAGGGGGGCTTAGGAGGCTCATAAACGTTAAAAAAAAAAAATAATTTTTAATTTTCCACGGGGGGAGCGCCCGGTGCGCGCACCCTTAAGCGTACCCGAAAGCGTACTTTGGTGAAAAATAGTGAAAAAAGTTAGAAAAAAAATAAACGCTTTGAATGATCAGAGGTAGGGTAGCTCTGAGAAGAGCTTTTGGGTTCTGTGGTTGATTTAGGTACCTACAAGTAGGTTCCAATACACATTCTTAAATTCAGGAGGAATATTCTATTCCCCTCATCTGAGAAGTGCACTCCATCTCCTCTGTAGATGTCTTGCATGTTGTAACGCAAGTTATTATTGTATATTGAACCCATTCCATAGTCTCTCATGTAAGCAGAAACAGATTTATTTACATGTTTCCGTGCTTTCTCAAATTGTGGACCAAATTGGTTGGACCAGTTCCATTTCTGTCTTTGGCATATATTGGAATATACCAAGGCAGTGTGGGGAAAAAGTATCATCAATTGATGAAAGGTGTCCTTTAAAAGCATTTCCAGACCTACTCCAGTTAATGTGCCCAAATCATTACCTCCACAGTGCACAATTAACAGGTCAGGTTCTGGCAGATGCAAAAAGGTTTTCACCAATGGTATCAATTGGTGACATTTTAATCCTCTGTGGCCAATCCACTTGATTTCCACATTTGATAAATCAAGGTTATGAAAATTTCTGCTAGCTGCATACCTTTGAGCCCAGTGGATGTAGCTATGTCCAATAATCCAAACAGAGTACATGATGTGAGAAGGTTCTGGTCCAGTCAGATGAAGTGTGGGAATGAAATGGCAGTTGGAACAGTAGGAGTTTACAAAAAAATAATTGTGGAGTTTCTCTGCTCTTGAATCACAAGCAATGATTGGTGGATTCAGATAGTTGAAAACTGAAAGTTAGGGTGCATGGTTATGTTGTGTGAAAGAAGCAATTTGAATGGTTTAAAAAAAGTCACCAAAAGCAAAAATACCCTGTATAGGCTGCTGTATTGAGAGGTCAAACATCCTTGCTGAGTTAATTTGCAACATTGTAAGATAAACATTTGAACCTTACAGTTCAGTTAGGAGGGAGTTGCTATGGTAACAGATAGAAAGGTTTGAGAGGGGGATGGGTGTTGGTTTGAAAATAGTGAGGGAAGAGTTTTCATTGGTTGAATTAAGGCATATGTGTACAAAGATAGAGATTTTCTATGCCAGTCTTGGTTTCAGTGTATTGAGAGCACACCTTTTCCTCTGCTAAAGAAAAATTGGTGTGTGTGTCTGACACTGTTTTCAATCTCCAAAAGCATTTGTAAAGGTAAGTAATGATTCATTTAATTTAGATAGAGATTTATTTGCTCTATGGAGAATATTTGGAAGCAGATAGTTATGTTTTAGAAGTGAAATTGTATGTTAGTATATAAGTCCTGCGCAGTGTTTCTTACATGTTATTCAAAAATCGATTTTGGGTGCAAATGAATTGTATTTTTATTTGGCTTTTTTTATGATTGCCATGTGCAGCTAGTGCATCACTTTAAACATGGGTAATAAGTGATGCACTGGTGGCGCAAGGCCTTTATAAATCAGACCCTGACTTTGTTTGATGATATTGAGTGGTTGTACATAGGTTCTGCCCAGTGTTTCTTACATGTTATTCAAAAATCGATTTTTGGGTGCAATTGATTGGTATATGCATTTGGCCCTTATTTATGAATGCCATGTGCAGCTGATGCATCACTTTAAACATGGGTAATAAGTGATGCACTGGTGGCGCAAGGCCTTTATAAATCAGACCCTGACTTTGTTTGATGATATTGAGTGGTTGTACATAGGTTCTGCGCAGTGTTTCCCACATGTTATTCAAAAATCGATTTTTGGGTGCAATTGATTGGTATATGCATTTGGCCCTTATTTATGAATGCCATGTGCAGCTGATGCATCAGTTTAAACATGGGTAATAAGTGATGCACTGGTGGTGCAAGGCCTTTATAAATCAGACCCTGACTTTGTTTGATGATATTGAGTGGTTGTACATAGGTTCTGTGAAGTGTTTCTTACATGTTATTCAAAAATCGATTTTTTGGTGCAATTGATTGGTATATGCATTTGGCCCTTATTTATGAATGCCATGTGCAGCTGATGCATCAGTTTAAACATGGGTAATAAGTGATGCACTGGTGGCGCAAGGCCTTTATAAATCAGACCCTGACTTTGTTTGAAGATATTGAGTGGTTGTACTTAGGTTCTGCGCAGTGTTTCTTATATGTTATTCAAAAATCGATTTTTGGGTGCAATTGATTGGTATATGCATTTGGCCCTTATTTATGAATGCCATGTGCAGCTGATGCATCACTTTAAACATGGGTAATAAGTGATGCACTGGTGGCGCAAGGCCTTTATAAATCAGACCCTGACTTTGTTTGATGATATTGAGTGGTTGTACATAGGTTCTGTGCAGTGTTTCTTACATGTTATTCAAAAATCGATTTTTGGGTGCAATTGATTGGTATATGCATTTGGCCCTTATTTATGAATGCCATGTGCAGCTGATGCATCACTTTAAACATGGGTAATAAGTGATGCACTGGTGGCGCAAGGCCTTTATAAATCAGGCCCTGACTTTGTTTGATGATATTGAGTGGTTGTACATAGGTTCTGCGCAGTGTTTCTTACATGTTATTCAAAAATCGATTTTTGGGTGCAATTGATTGGTATATGCATTTGGCCCTTATTTATGAATGCCATGTGCAGCTGATGCATCACTTTAAACATGGGTAATAAGTGATGCACTGGTGGCGCAAGGCCTTTATAAATCAGACCCTGACTTTGTTTGATGATATTGAGTGGTTGTACATAGGTTCTGTGCAGTGTTTCTTACATGTTATTCAAAAATCGATTTTTGGGTGCAATTGATTGGTATATGCATTTGGCTCTTTTTTATGATTGCCATGTGCAGCTGATGCATGACTTTAAACATGGGTAATAAGTGACGCACTGGTGGCGCAAGGCTTTCATAAATAAGGCCCTGACTTTGTTTGATGATATTGAGTGGTTGTACATAGGTTCTGCCCAGTGTTTCTTACATGTTATTCAAAAATCGATTTTTTGGTGCAATTGATTGGTATATGCATTTGGCCCTTATTTATGAATGCCATGTGCAGCTGATGCATCACTTTAAACATGGGTAATAAGTGATGCACTGGTGGCGCAAGGCCTTTATAAATCAGACCCTGACTTTGTTTGATGATATTGAGTGGTTGTACTTAGGTTCTGCGCTGTGTTTCTTATATGGCCGAGATACCCGCCACCCCCTCTCAACACAATCCCCGAAAGGAGGGAAACCGGAAACAGTTCTTGAAGTTTTTGGAAGTGGGATGGAGTGACCATCCCGGCCGTATTTATTAAAACAAAATTAAAACATTAAACGTTTCATGTTATGTACAATTTCATTACCACATTGCGATGTTTGGCTAACCTTAACAGATTCTCTAATACAGAGGTTCTCCTAGCCGAACTAGCATCCTACAAAACATTTTCTTGACATATTGAAATTGTACATCCTAACGTTTAAGGGCCAACGGCAAGGTCATAACCGGTGTCAAGATCCCTAACCAGACTTACCCCTCCCACTTGGGAGGGGCGACAGCACGGAGGCGTACCTCAAGTGCAACTACTACCAATTTCCCTTGACTTGACGGGGGCACCTAAAGACTCGACGCCAGTTAAAGGTCGTTCGAATACTCATCTGAGGTATCTAGAAGGTATCGTAGACCTTATCCCAACCCCACACAACTTACCGCATCTGCCGTCGCAGATGTCACTGGCCCCGGGAAATTCCCCAGGAGGGGGCTGTAACCCCTCCTACAAAAGAAGGGGCCTTGACCGCCTTTTCCTTTACTTCCGGCGACCCATCCTTAGAAGGGACCGCCTCCCCATTGAGGGGCCAATGGCCACCTCTCCCGAGCGCTCCCATCCGTGTTGGGTGACGCCCACTCATAGGGATCTAATAATTAGTGCTCACCGATCATGACCTTACCGCCTACCAAAATAAATACGACAGTGCTAACTAAACCTAGAATACATTGGCCACTATGACCGAAAGAGCATGCTTAAAATTCAACACTATATCTGAATCTCTTTAATGGAAAAACGTACTCAAACCGACCACTCTTTATTATACTCAACATCAACATGACTCCACAACCTGTAAACGAAACAGAAGCAAAATTAATCAACTTTATTACAAACAACTGGCTGTCTTCAGGGGCTGGTGGGTGGGTCAAAATTGGCTCTTCGTTCTGTCCCGAGCTCACATGCAGCGAGGAGGTGCAGCTTCAGAGCACAAGAACAAGAGGATGTCTTCTGGTCTTGCGTCCCTTTTTATCCGTCTTCAGGGCGGGCGTATACCCGCCCCTGCCTGCCCCGAGGGCGTGGCTGGCTGCGTCAGTGTCTAGGCCAGCCCACTCTAGGGCGGGAACGGGCGCGCCCCGGCTACGCCGCTTCGGGCATACCAGCCGAGACGCGCCTCCCGCCCAAAAATGGCTTCCCGGGGGGATCGAGGCACTCTGCCATAAGTTCGGGGGGACCGAGTTGGTCGCCCCTTTCCATATGGCCGAGATACCCGCCACCCCCTCTCAACACAATCCCCGAAAGGAGGGAAACCGGAAACAGTTCTTGAAGTTTTTGGAAGTGGGATGGAGTGACCATCCCGGCCGTATTTATTAAAACAAAATTAAAACATTAAACGTTTCATGTTATGTACAATTTCATTACCACATTGCGATGTTTGGCTAACCTTAACAGATTCTCTAATACAGAGGTTCTCCTAGCCGAACTAGCATCCTACAAAACATTTTCTTGACATATTGAAATTGTACATCCTAACGTTTAAGGGCCAACGGCAAGGTCATAACCGGTGTCAAGATCCCTAACCAGACTTACCCCTCCCACTTGGGAGGGGCGACAGCACGGAGGCGTACCTCAAGTGCAACTACTACCAATTTCCCTTGACTTGACGGGGGCACCTAAAGACTCGACGCCAGTTAAAGGTCGTTCGAATACTCGTGTGAGGTATCTAGAAGGTATCGTAGACCTTATCCCAACCCCACACAACTTACCGCATCTGCCGTCGCAGATGTCACTGGCCCCGGGAAATTCCCCAGGAGGGGGCTGTAACCCCTCCTACAAAGGAAGGGGCCTTGACCGCCTTTTCCTTTACTTCCGGCGACCCATCCTTAGAAGGGACCGCCTCCCCATTGAGGGGCCAATGGCCACCTCTCCCGAGCGCTCCCATCCGTGTTGGGTGACGCCCACTCATAGGGATCTACTAATTAGTGCTCACCGATCATGACCTTACCGCCACAGGCCGGATAGTTGACCGGCTATCCGGACCCCCCACAAAACTCCTACCTAAAGGTCATGTTTCAACGTTTTTTAACCATGCTAAGAAGTCTCCTATGAGTAACTCATTTCCCACCCGAGACAAATGCACACCATCCCCCAAATACATACTGTCATCATTAATACAACCATGCGAGATAGAATGCAATGTCTTGGAACGGAACAACCTACTCACTTTGTTATTAAGTTTTCTAACAGAATGGTTCAAAGCAGGAATCGAAACAGCCCCCCGCCACACTTTTCGTGGGATCATATGAGACCACGCAATTATGCACCCCGGAACTTTCCTCGCCAACCAACTTACAGTGGAAAGCATTGCCTCTAGGAGAAGTCGTCTACCGGTGGTGACCAAATCATTGCCCCCTAAATGTACTATGACTATAGACGGCGGTGACCTCGTCCGCCCTAACAAACCCTCAAAGAATGCCTGAAACTGGTCAATACAGAGACCGCCCCTTCCATAGAAGGACACCCTGTACCCGTATTCCCCAGCTACGTGAATCATGTCACCCGCTTTGAATACGTCTGCGGCACGCCTCACGTATGAGTGGCCCACGACCCACACCTCTTTCCTCACAGCCGGTGATGTCTGACCGCTGGCCTGGTGTTGGGTCGACTGCATAGTCCGCCCCGCCTCGAAGGCTTGCGTAACTGAAAACCAAACAGAAGACAAGAAGCGTGAGTACATTATTATAGCTTCACAACATGTGCAACCGCACATACCTCTTATAACAATTGGAGGACCAGCGCCCCACTCGTTTCACTTGTTCCACATTAAGACCCCTGGCTGTAGCTTCAGTGGCAGCCCCTATCCGAAAGGAATGGGTCCCAAACTCGCCCGGGTCCAAGCCCGCTGCGGTAATTGACATCGCAAGCACCCGCTGAAACTGAAATTTCGTCAGTGGGGTGGCGTCCGCGTGTCTCAACAATGTCCCTCCCCATGATGCCACCCTTCGTGCTAGGTAGTCTTCTAAACACTTTACCGGACACATGGAGGACCCTGGAATCCTGCGAATGACTATGCAGTCCCCTATCCCATCTTGATCGGTTTTGGACTTGACAAAGGATACAGTCATCATCTCACCCCAGATCTGCACGTGTTCCCGGCACAAACCCCCCACCACATCCTGTTTGTTCCTTGCCACCAGCTCACTTATCCTCATCGCCCCGTGAAATGCAAGCGTAAAAGCAGCTCGGAACAAACAGGCCTCGAACTGAGACGAGCATGTGGCGGGGAGTGTGGCCAGTAACTGGGCCAACCTATCCAGACCTATCGGGCGCCTCTCATCTACTCTGCGACCCTCAAGGCGTTGCCACCCACGCAGCGCTTTCTGTACCACAAAAGACGCTGTCGGGTCCTGGATATTATGAGCCCTGGCAACAAAGGAAATGGCAGCACGATGCCTCTGGGCTGTAGCCACCGACTTCCCAGCCCTACGCAAGGACATCAGAAAATGTACTACCCAATCCTCATGCCCCCAAAGCCCCCCTCTCTCAGTCCCCAAAAAGGCTAAATAGGCCCGAAACGCCCCTTCGTATGCCTTCCTCGTCCTTGGTGCTAGACTCTCTCCCACGAGGTAACGAAGTTCGGGGCACCGAGAGACCAGAGAGCTTCGGGAAAGGGTGCCGGCTCTGGGTCCGCTGAGGGAAGGAAACCCGAGAAAGCCTGCATTTGAAAACGAGACAGTGCATCAGCCGCCTGATTCATCACCCCTGGGACATGTTTCGCTCTGAATACCACGTTCAGTTGCATACACAGTAAGACAATTTCTTTAAGCAGCCTTAAAATCATTTTACAACGTGCTGCCTGACTATTGATGCATTCTACAACGGTCATATTGTCAGACCAAAATATGACAGAGTGATTTTTGAATCCATCAGGCCAGGTTCTGAGGGCCACCAAAATGGGAAACAGTTCAAGGAAAGCAATATTACTCGTCAGCCCCTCTTCATGCCACCATGTTGGCCACCTTTGTGCCGACCATTTTGTGCCGAAGATGGCGCCAAAGCCTATGCTTCCCGCTGAATCCGTCCATAGACCCAGCTCTTCAGAGGACAAGGCTGGTTTGTTCCAGACGACTCGACCATTGAAATCCGCCAAAAATGCTAACCAAATACGCATGTCTTGGCGGACCTCAGCCGATAGTCTCGTGCGATGATGACCCTCCTTCAGGCCAACCATCGCCTGGGCAATTGAACGGGAAAAGGGGGCGGGCCATTGGGATCACCCTCAGGGCAAAATTCAACTTCCCCACCAATTGCTGCAATTGATGCAGCGTAACTTTAGATGCATTTATACACATTTGCAGGGCTGCCCTGAATTTCGACACTTTAGCAGCTGGTAAACGAAAACAACCCTCACTAGAGTCCAACTCGATCCCCAGAAACTCGAGGCAAGTCGTGGGACCCACAGTTTTACCTGGTGCCAATGGCACGCCAAATCGATCCATTAATACACAAAATTCAGTCAAGGCCCGGGCACATTCATCATCCCCAGCGGCCCCAAGGAACAGAAAGTCATCAAGGTAATGCATCACGTTTCGAAAACCCGTTTCCTTCGTGTAAACCCATTGTAGAAAACTACTGAATTTCTCGAAATATGCACAAGATATAGAGCACCCCATCGGCATACACCTATCCATGTAATACGAACCTTGAAACATGAATCCCAGAAGACGTTGGTCGTCCGGGTGTACCGGGAGCAAACGGAACGCTGACTCGATATCTGATTTCGCCATCAGCGTCCCGGGCCCCAGGCGATTCAAAATGGCTACGGCCTCATCGAATGATGCGTACCGCACCGAACATACCTCTGGATCAATTGCATCGTTCACAGAAAGGCCATAAGGAGCTGATAAATTGTGGATCAATCGAAACTCACCTGGGTTCTTCTTGGGGACCACCCCTAAAGGAGAACAGACAAAATTCTGTACCGGGGGAACACTAAACGGGCCGGCAACCCGACCTCGGATAACCTCTTTCCGGATCTTATCCTGCACTACAGTCGTATGCTGCAAGACGGAAAGTTGATTTTTGCACGTCCCGACACCCTGAAAGTCCCCCACCGGGATGCGGAAACCATATGAAAAACCGTTCCGCAGCACCCCAGCAGAAGTACGATCTGGGTATTCGCTGAGCCAGGGAATCATCGCCAAGGTATCAATCGGGGTTGGTAAAGGCGCCCCTCGGACTACATTAGACCTGTTTGGCGCCTCCTCTACCCCCATTCTCACCCGTTCTGGCTCTGCACGAGGACTCAGGATGGGGTGCCCCGCAACCACTACATTCGTGCTTGAACTTACACGATCCCGGGGGCCTAGTACATTTACCTTTGTTGAAATTGAAACAGAAACCCTTCTTCCCTGCATTGCCGGCGGGTCTCGGATAATCGTCGGTACCCGTACCCGACCGAAAGGGCGTCCCCCCATATTGGCGGGAGGACTCACCAACAGTACTCCCCACCAACGGCATTTTCAACATCCCTGACTCTTTCATTTTATCCCATGTCAAAGAATCATAACAGTCCCAGGTTAAACTTTTGTTATGCTCCATCGCTTTCCTGAAAAGGTTGTCATAACAGAACCATTGGTTACCTTGGTGCGATGTCGAGTACCCCATAATTCGTGACTGATATACTGGAAACTCAGGGAGCAATTCAGGCCTACGTTCCCCCAAAATTGACGTAAAAATTCCCCATGCATTGCCCCAGTTGCCAATATTCTCATTCACTTTAAAGGCGGCCATTTTTGCGCGCCAAACACTTGGATGCATCAGATCCTTTTGACTCTTCACAGTTTCAACCTCATAATGATCAACAAGCAAGGAGAAAATGTTTACATATTCCCCCGCCCAAATCTTCTCCTTTATTGCCAAAGGAACATGTTGCCCCAATTTTTCTCTACGAGAGGGTGTTGACTCATCCCTCGCGATCGGCAATGGCCGCTTACCTGCACCGAACGCTGCTTCCGCCACTCGTGGCTTGTCTATCACCGCAGCCGGCGCGGGTACCTTGGCTGTATCACGTTTCTCGCGCAACTGTTTCATCAGTGCTTGCGCTTCGGCAGCCGTGGCGCCCTCGCTACTGTCCCCCAACCACGCTGCTAACTGTGCCGCCAACTCGGGAGGCATATCCTCAGCGGATGTCGGGGTGACTACGACGGGAATCGGATTCCCTTCCTTCGGTACCGGGGCCGGTACCGGGGCTGGCGCCTCGAGCGGGGAACAGGGAACCGGGACGTCTCCCCCGGCTGGCCCCCTTCTCGGCCTCTTTGGCTTCCCTCCAGCCGGTGGACGCCCCGATCCCTCCTCTCCGTCTCGCTCCGCCAACCGCTTCTTTATTTCGGACATTTCCTTCATGAGGACCCGAACCATCTGGTCAGTCGTCATTCTCTTCGCGCCTTTCTTGGGCATCTTTCAAACGAAGTATCTAGAAGACAAAAAGAAAGATTAAAACGCTCAAAATTGGCTCTTCGTTCTGTCCCGAGCTCACGTGCAGCGAGGAGGTGCAGCTTCAGAGCACAAGAACAAGAGGATGTCTTCTGGTCTTGCGTCCCTTTTTATCCGTCTTCAGGGCGGGCGTATACCCGCCCCTGCCTGCCCCGAGGGCGTGGCTGGCTGCGTCAGTGTCTAGGCCAGCCCACTCTAGGGCGGGAACGGGCGCGCCCCGGCTACGCCGCTTCGGGCATACCAGCCGAGACGCGCCTCCCGCCCAAAAATGGCTTCCCGGGGGGATCGAGGCACTCTGCCATACGTTCGGGGGGACCGAGTTGGTCGCCCCTTTCCATATGTTATTCAAAAATCGATTTTTGGGTGCAATTGATTGGTATATGCATTTGGCCCTTATTTATGAATGCCATGTGCAGCTGATGCATCACTTTAAACATGGGTAATAAGTGATGCACTGGTGGCGCAAGGCCTTTATAAATCAGACCCTGACTTTGTTTGATGATATTGAGTGGTTGTACTTAGGTTCTGCGCAGTGTTTCTTATATGTTATTCAAAAATCGATTTTTGGGTGCAATGGATTGGTATATGTATTTGGCCCTTATTTATGAATGCCATGTGCAGCTGATGCATCACTTTAAACATGGGTAATAAGTGATGCACTGGTGGCGCAAGGCCTTTATAAATCAGACCCTGACTTTGTTTGATGATATTGAGTGGTTGTACATAGGTTCTGCGCAGTGTTTCTTACATGTTATTCAAAAATCGATTTTTGGGTGCAATTGATTGGTATATGCATTTGGCCCTTATTTATGAATGCCATGTGCAGCTGATGCATCAGTTTAAACATGGGTAATAAGTGATGCACTGGTGGCGCAAGGCCTTTATAAATCAGACCCTGACTTTGTTTGATGATATTGAGTGGTTGTACTTAGGTTCTGCGCAGTGTTTCTTATATGTTATTCAAAAATCGATTTTTGGGTGCAATTGATTGGTATATGCATTTGGCCCTTATTTATGAATGCCATGTGCAGCTGATGCATCACTTTAAACATGGGTAATAAGTGATGCACTGGTGGCGCAAGGCCTTTATAAATCAGACCCTGACTTTGTTTGATGATATTGAGTGGTTGTACTTAGGTTCTGCGCAGTGTTTCTTACATGTTATTCAAAAATCGATTTTTGGGTGCAATTGATTGGTATATGCATTTGGCCCTTTTTTATGATTGCCATCTGCAGCTGATGCATGACTTTAAACATGGGTAATAAGTGACGCACTGGTGGCGCAAGGCTTTCATAAATAAGGCCCTGACTTTGTTTGATGATATTGAGTGGTTGTACATAGGTTCTGCGCAGTGTTTCTTACATGTTATTCAAAAATCGATTTTTGGGTGCAATTGATTGGTATTTGCATTTGGCCCTTATTTATGAATGCCATGTGCAGCTGATGCATCACTTTAAACATGGGTAATAAGTGACGCACTGGTGGCGCAAGGCCTTTAAAAATAAAGCCATGAGTTGCTATTGTATAAACTTAAATATGTTGAAATTTATTGTTTATATTGTTTGCTTTTTAACATTACTTTGTTGTTTGCTAATAGTGGTCTTTAATGTGTTTTTTTAACAGAACAACAGATTCAAATCAACTTCTGAAAAGGAAGCAAAAATGCCATCAAGGCAAAGAAATATCAAAAATACCATACGGAAAAGGAGAACATCAACAACAGACTTTATGGAATCCTCTTCAACAAGTACTTCAAAAAACACCAGAAAAGCTTCTGGTAAGCCAATTAAGTCCTTTCTTCGCAACATATGTCGTAGGAAAAAAAATGAAATTGCTAATGTGAATATACAGAAAAAGTCAACAAATGTAAAAAGGAAAGAGAAGCCCACAAAAAATGTTTCCATTGGACCAGGAGAGAAGAGAATGGTTAGCAATAGAAGGGTAAATGTTTTTAGGGACATTCGTAGGCGAATGTTTCGCAATAGGGTAGTTTTAAATTTGCTAAAAAATGATAAGAAAAGTAAACTAAAAGCTGCTTTTTACAAGAAAAAGAAAAGTGTAGAAAAGATTGTTGATCAGGCTTTTGAAGTTAAGAAAAAATTATTTATTTTAATAATCAATAGAATTAGGATACTTAATAAGGCAATGGATGTTTTCAAATCGAACAGTAGATGGAAAAGAATTATTAATCGGAGTAATTTTTGTGAAGTATTTTCTGGTGAATGGATGCATAGTTCAAGTTCTGAGCCTTTTTTTAATGAGGAGAGTTACTTTCAGGAAAATGATTTGGTGCATGCAGTTGACACCAGTGGTCGTGCATATGAGGTGAAAGATAGTTGTGTGATGGAAAAAGAGAAACTTGTATCTAGAGATGCAGAAGAGGTGTTAGCTGATGAAGTTTTAGGGAGACGTACTAAGGGTCCAGTGTACACATGGAAATGCAGTAGTATTTGTAGTGTGCGACAGGAATCAATTGATTTGCTTCGAAATTTCTTACGTACATATAGTAAAAAAAGTCTCAAACAAAAAATGAAGATCCTGCAAGAGTTAGATCCTTGCAGAGTGAGAGAAAGCACAGGTTTGCAAGGGCATTCACTAGCATGTCTTTCTAGAAAAGTTTGTCGGAGTGTTTTTCATCATTTTAGGATGTTAGCCGTGCATCATAATAACGTAAGGAAATTAGTGAGGAAGTTGTATTATGCAAAAAGTCCTGCACTTAAGCTTAAACAGTTAAATAGTGCTCTTTTGCATGGATCTGAAGTGGATGTGAAGACTATTTGTGAAGAAATTGAGTTTTGTTATTTTGGGAACAAAGAGGACAGTGTAGAAATAGATATAGTAATGGATGGTAATGCAGAAGATAATGGACAAATTTCAAGTATTGAAAAGTTTGATGAGGAAATTATCAAGTTTAAGGTGAAATCAAGTGAGAGGCCTAATGTAACTTGTGTGTGTTGTCGACGGACTCATTATAAAATTCAGACTAGGTTAGTTGATTTATATGCAAAAAGTGAATTGGAAAATAATAGTGAATTGGAGGATTTTGTAAGTTATTTGTTGGTGGAGAATTCTTTTGATTTGAGTTTGGATCAGCGTATTTGCAATTATTGTTTGAAAAAATTAAATGAAAATAGAATGCCTGCAAGAGCAGTTTATAATAATCTTCAGTTGATAGATATTCCTTCTGAATTGATGGATCTAAATACTTATGAATCTATTTTGATTCAATGTGTCCATCCTTTTCAGGCTATTGTACGCATGGAGCCTAAGACAGGGAAATTGCCTCCATCAGATTTACTGAGAGGGTTAAAGGGAAGAGTTGTTTATTTGCCTCTAGATGTAAAGAAAAATATTAATACAATTGGTGTAGAAAGAGTAGAAGAAGATCCTTTAGTTATTCTAGTTAATGGGGTTCCAACAAAGAGTAAGAAAATTTGGCAAGATTTAGTGGATGTTAAAAAAGTCAAGAAGGCAACGTTGTATTTAGTTAAAAACAATGAGTACTACAAAAATGTAAGTGTTGGAGTAGAGGAAACAGCTACAGAAGAAGATAGTGATTCTTCAGTTGGTCAAATTGAAAAAGTTGATGTGTCTAGAACTGAAGAAATATATGAACATTATACTGTTCATCCTTTGCATTCCAAAGAAGTAATGGGAAATGCAATTGACTTGTTTCAAATGAAAGCAGCAAAAGGAAGTCCCATTAGTGTATGGGAAGAAAGTTTGGAAGCTCGTTGTTTTCCACAATTATTTCCAACAGGTTGTGGTGGACGATATGATGATCGACCAGTTCAAATTCCTGCAGCTGAATACCGGACTCTAAGATTATATGCAGAAGATCCAAGGTTTCGTCAATGCATTCCTTATTTATTTCATCTACTGTTTGAAAGTGATTTGTCTGGGCTTTCTTATGCAGTTAATCATATATTAAAAAGTGGACCTCATTTGCAGAATGTTTGTGCAAGGGACTTTATGGAGAAAGTTAATCTGCAAGACAGTATTTTGGAATCTCAGCTAATCAATCTCATGGCATGTCAACGTGGAACCAACGAGTATTGGTTTCGTCGTCATGGAGAATTGAAATGTATGCTAAGAAACTTAGGAACTCCTACATGGTTCCTCACTCTTAGCTGTGCTGAGTATGCATGGGACGATTTACTTCAATTTCTACGAGAGGCAAATGAAAACATACCAAATATAGAATTGAAAACACCAGGAGAACTGTGTTCTTTAGATCCAGTGAATGTTTGTAGATATTTTAATCATAGATTTGAAGCTATGATGTCTTTTATTACCAACAAAAAAAATCCTCCCCTTGGAGAGGTTTTGGATTTCTTTTGGAGGAAGGAATATCAAGCGAGAGGTGCTCCTCATATACATATGTTGTTGTGGATTAAAGATGCACCCAAATTTGGATCAGATTCAGATGAAACAGTGATGAGTTTCATTGAAGAGTATTCAACATGTGCTGTTCCAAAATCTACTGAAGAAAACAATTTAAGGCAACAAGTTTTACGTTTTCAATCTCATCGTTGTGGAAAGTACTGTCGTCGAAAATTTAAAAACAAGGAAAAGTACTACACGAAATGTCGTTTTGCATTTCCTCGGCCAGTGATTTCTAAGGGAAGAGTAAATAATTTGATGTCATCTCTACGACATACTGTGACGAGAAAATCTCCCAAAAACACATATAATTTGAAAAGAAATGAAGAATCTAAGTACATCAACGATTACAACCCAGTGATTTTGTCCATGTGGAATGCTAACATGGATATTCAGTTCGTTGCTGACAACTCTATTGCTGTGGCTCGATATGTGACATCTTACATCACCAAAAAAGAAAAGACAGAACTGAAGGAAATGTGGGAGGACATTTCACATGAAAAGAGTCTAAGCAAGAAATTATACAGTTTCAGTCTGAAGATGTTGTCGCATCGAGAAATTGGAGCATATGAATGTTCTGATCGGTTATCATCAGCAAGTCTCTATGCCAAATCAAGAACAATCATTTGGGTGAGTCTTGGTCTTGCTGCAACACGAAACCGAGTTTTGAAATCTGTACAAGAAATTGAATATTTGGCGGAAAAAGAACCAAACAGTACAGATATTTTGAAGACAAATATGTTGGATACATACTATCCAAATAGAAGTACTCACCTTGAGAACACATGTTTGTATGAAGTTCTTCAAAACTACAGTTATAAGAGGAACATCACAGAAGATATCAATAATGGAAAATATGCACTCATTGGCAATGAAGGATGTCTAGTGAAGCAGAAAAAAGGCCATTTGATTAATCATCGAAAATTGAGTTGTGAAGTTCCAGACAAAAGAGAATTTTACTATTTAGCTCTTTTGCAACTCTTTAAGCCATGGCGTACAGAAGAGGAACTACTTGGAGATTTTCTGTGTTATGAAGACTCTTTTAATGCAACTAAGGATACCATAGAATGTCCTATTTTTCTAAATTATCTGCAAATGTTGAATGAAGAAATGGAGCAAGAAACCACAATTGCTGAAGAGATAGCTAGAAACAGTTCTCAAGATAGTCAGAGTTCTACTTCATTGAGCCAGGATCCACTAGGAGGACCAATTATCCAAAATGAAGCTGCCACTGCCATGGATGAGGTGGAAAGAGCTATGGAACAAGCTCAAGAAGATGGAGTTAACTTAGAAGATTTGGTAAAGCAACTAAACATTGAGCAGAAAAAGATATATGATGAAGTCACAGAGCAGATTGAACATGGATTCAGACATGAGAAAAAAGAGTGCTCATGTATATTATTTGACCCTGTCCGACTGTATGTAAGTGGAGAAGCGGGGACAGGAAAAAGTTTTCTAATTAAAGCCGTTGCAAGTTATCTGCAGAAAAGGACTGATTCACCACTGTCTTGTGTTGTAACTGCTCCAACTGGTCTGGCAGCACATAATATTAAAGGGATTACTCTACATCGTTTATTGATGCTGCCAGTTGAACATGATAATAAATTGCATTACAACAAGCTATCTGGAGATGCGTGTTCTGAAGTTTCAAGAGTCTTGAAGAAAATGAAACTTCTTATCATAGATGAAGTAAGCATGGTCTCAAATCTAATGCTTGCTTTTGTGCATTTGAGAATGCAAGAAATTCTTAAAACAGACTATGATGTGTTATTTGGAGGAAAACACATTATTGTTTTTGGAGATCTATTGCAGTTGACTCCAGTAAAAGGACAACCAGTGTTTAAAATGCTCACGCATGAAGATACCAGGAAGTCCCTTGGAAGCATTGGAAATGTTAATATATGGCTAAATTTTAAATATGCTGAACTGCTTCAAAATATGCGACAGGCCAAGGATGAAGATTATAAAAATATTCTACAAGATGTAAGAATTGGAAAAATGACTGAGAAAGGGAAAAAAGCTTTGCATAGTCGATTAATTTCAAATTTGTATGCAAATGAAAACATTCTTCCAGAGAATATTTTTAAAAAAATGACTGAGAAGAAATCTGGGATATGTTTGATGCCAACTCTGCAAGAATGTTCCTTCTTCAACCAAAAAATGTTAGACTTAGAAAATGAAGAGATTGTGAAACTGGAAGCAATAGATAAAATAGAGCATATGGGTGCAACAATTGTTTTGTCAGAAAATTTGAAAACTAAATTGCATTCATTGGAGAAAAGTATTTCAAAAACAGCTGGTTTTGAAAAGACTCTGAATGTGTGTTTAAATTGTCGTATCATTTTGAGAAGGAATTTAAATGTTGAAAGCGGTCTGGTAAATGGAGCAATGGGTTATGTTGTTGATTTTGTGAATTACAGAAATAGAGATGGAATTGAATTTTTAAAAATAAAATTTGATGGCATTGAAGAAGTACAACAAATAAGTCGTTGTTCTGCTAGATTTTTACTTGTAAAAGACTTATATGTTCGCCGAAAACAGTTTCCTGTTTGTTTAGCGTATGCGGTGACAATTCATAAATCTCAAGGTTTAAGTGTAGATAGTGCATTGGTGAACATTGGAAGATCTGTGTTTAAAGAGGGTATGGCATATGTGGCATTATCTTGAGTCAGATCTTTATCAGGATTGTACTTGATTGCGTGTGATGAGACAAAGATTTCTGCCGATCTAGATTGTGTTAAAGAATACAATAGGTTAAGAAGAGAGTATGCTCCACATTTGCCTCAATATCCTCTGTTTGAAAAACGTGTGGTAGGCCGAAAAAGAAGAAATGAGGATAATTGTAGTGAGGTAGTTGCAAAAAGACAAAAAGTAGAGAAAACTGTAATTGAAAACAGGAAGAAAAAGAATTGTGGAGAAAATGTTGTTGGATTTCAGTTTGAAAATAGTTCTGGTGTCAACTGCTATGCTAATGTAGTGGTTAATGTTGTTTTTTTTCTTAAAAGTTTACAAGAACAGATTGTTGAAAATCGGGATCAAAGATTGTGTGGTTTATTGAATTCTGTGTTTCAGAAATGTAGCAGTGGTACACCACAAATAGAAAGTGTAACGGAAATTCGAAATATTTTAGATTTGTGTTCTGGTCAAGATAAATTTTCACAAAACATTCAGCAGGATTGTCAGGAATTTTTAATGTATATGTTTGGTGTTTTGGAAGATGAAGGAGTAGATGTAGATAATCTTTTCAGTCTTTCTTATCAATGGCAGCATGACTGCCACAATTGTAGTTTATCAAGTACTACTAGAATAGACACTGAAAGATTTATATATTTGACTTTACCAGACTGTAAATCAGTGTCTTTTAAAAATCTAGTTAAAGCAGCAGATCATAATATGGTGTGTACCCAATGTAACTGTACAATGCTGTCCACATTATTTATACAAAGGTATGGGCAGTATATCATTTTAGTTTTCCAACGATGTAGACCTGATGGAACTAAATTGACAACTTCTATCAAAAATTTTGTGGCTTCTCAGTTATCAATTTCTGGAAGGACCTTTACAACTGAAGCTATTATTTATCATGATGGACCTTCGACCACCTCAGGACATTATACATGCTACTTAAAATCTGAAAATGGATGGAGTTACTGCAATGATTCTCATTTAACTTATAAACAACGTTTGCCTTATGACTCTACAAATTCTTATCTAGTGTTTTTAAAACCAAAGTTTTAGTAAAGGGAATTGGCCTTTGAAGACGGGAATAGTTAATAAAAGTTAGTTAGTTAGTTAGTTAATCTAATATTTTAAATTATTTATCTCATGTAGATACTTTAAGTGGATCTCAAAGTAAAAAATACCGATATATCAGACACAAATTGGCCGTGAGGATTGTGTATGGTATGATGTTTTTAGATCTTTTTTCATAGGAAGTCGATGAAATGGAACTTATAAGGAACAGCAGACTTTTTTTCTACCAAAAGGACCTTCACTATCTTCTACTTGGCCTCATGGAAAAGTAAGTGAATCAAAGATTAGTGTACATATATGAGATGTATGTTTGAATGGGTTTTTTTAAACACAATCTTTTAGATTGTGTTTTTTTTTTCCCGCTGTTATATGATGAAGACTTTGAACTCACTAATTTAAGTGGAATTCAATATATTCTGAGAACAGCAAAAATAAATAATGTAACATATTGTAGAAGTTATTGTGTAGTTTGCATTATGTAATTTATATTGTGTTCACATTGTTATGCACTCATTTTCTTTTTCACCCTTATTTACCTCTCTTTACTAATTTACACTCTTTTTTCATTGCTGTTTCTTTACTGTACTTCATTCACAACTTCTTAATCTAATAGGGACTATCTGCATTTCCTCAGTTCCTTCCACCACTTTTTATCTTTTTTATATTCTCACAGTACCACTGCTTTAGTGTCCTAACCCTCTTTCTCTTTCTCCATTTTTTTTTCTTTCACACTCATTGTACTGTAGTTCAGTTAGTTCTTCCTTTTGTCTTTCTTTTACTCTCTCTCTTCTTTCTCTCTATTACTCCCCATGTGTTGCCCTTATTCACTTATATGTACCCTCTTTCACCCCTCTTTACTTATATTCACTGATATTTACTTTCCCTCAATCACTGCTATTCTTTTCTTCTGATTCCGTCACTACCTGTCATTCTCATACTTAACTGTCCTTCTTTTTACTTTCAATATCCATTTATATTCTCCCTTAACCTCTACTTTAGTGTTCTTCCTATTTCTTCTTTCTTTTGCTCCCTTATTCATTTTTCTTTTCTTAGTTACTTCCTTTTACACTTTTTATCTGTCTTACTATCTATTACACAGTCCCTCCTTCATTATTTTTTTTTTCTTTTTTTTATAAGTGCGCTGACGGTACGCGCACCGGTGCGCGCACCGAAAGCGCACCAAAGTGAAATATAAAAAAATAATATTTTAAATTAAAAATATTATCTCAATATACATTATAGTGTTCATTTTTACAAAAACATACTTTAGCAATTCACTAAAAAACACATAGGTATGAGTCTGTATAAAAAGTTAGGAATTAGCATTAAAAAAACCTATGAAATTCACTGAAAAAACCATAGGTTTCACACCAGTTATAGTTAGGAATTAGCATTAAAAAAACCTATGAAATTCACTGAAAAAACCATAGGTTTCACACCAGTTATAGTTAGGAATTAGCATTAAAAAAACCTATGAAATTCACTGAAAAAACCATAGGTTTTACACCAGTTATAGTTAGGAATTAGCATTTAAAAAACCTATTAAATTCACTGAAAAAACCATAGGTTTCACACCAGTTATAGTTAGCTGGAAATTTTACTGATATAAAACCATTGAAATTCCCACGTTATAGTTAGTCGGACTCACTATAACTTGCGCGTGCAATGCACTGCTGATGACATCACATATTACATCACTCATGACATGGTCAGTGACATCACTCATGACATCACTGATGACAACATCCTTGTGACACAGTGACAGACCTCCTTTCACTGTAAAGTAACCTTTGAAACACATATTCAAAAATAGAAACTAACATTAACAAAAAAGTGGATATAACCATACCAGTTACAACAACCAATTCAGTAATTTCACCATCTATATACAAATTCACACATTCACCAACAGTTTTATGTATTCACTCATACATATACTCACTCATCATATGTAGTGATACCCCTATTCATTCTGTTACACACCGACAGTCATCAAAAACTTACTCATACATATACTCACACATGCAAATAAACTAATAAACATCCATTTATTTGCATATACAACTATACACACATTAGCACATTACTTCTAAGGAAACTTGCACATACTTACTCTCTTAAACAATCACTTATAGAAACACATACTTATTTAAACAGGAACTCTTTCAATCTCTCACTCTCACATATACTCACTTATATACATCAATTCTCATATATACAAGATTAAAACATATGTAGTTACTCATAAAGACACTAGTGAGAGAGGCATTCACTCTCTAACACACACATATACACACTCATCCACCCATACAATCCTACACAAATGCTGTCTTCAAAACACATACAAACAGTGAGTCAGTCATTGATGCATCTATGTGCTAAGTAACAGCCCCACCAAACCATACAGACACTCATACTGATACTAAAAAAGCATCTATTAACCCATATACACACACATGTAGCTACTCACCAACCCATGCAGCCACTTATACACAAAGTAAAACACTGATACATATATTTAAATATTTAAACATTACTCGCTAATATATGTATTCACTAAGATACACTTAATAAGCCAGTTAACCAATCAATTTTTTTTTAAAAAACATCCATTTAGACACTTATTTAAACATTTATTCTTCCATCGACCTTAACATATACATATATAAAATATATTTATTTTTCAGAAAGACACACATTCACTGGACGATGTCATGAGTGATGTCATTTGAGATGTCATCAGTGATGTCATGAGTGATGTCACTGACCATGTCATGAGTGATGTAATATGTGATGTCATCAGCAGTGCATTGCACGCGCAAGTTATAGTGAGTCCGACTAACTATAACGTGGGAATTTCAATGGTTTTATATCAGTAAAATTTCCAGCTAACTATAACTGGTGTGAAACCTATGGTTTTTTCAGTGAATTTAATAGGTTTTTTAAATGCTAATTCCTAACTATAACTGGTGTAAAACCTATGGTTTTTCAGTGAATATATATATATATATATATATATAGATATATATATATATATATATATATATATATATATATATATATATATATATATATATATATATATATATATATATATAGATAGATAGATATATATATAGATATAAATATATACCTACTGTCGCCAGTAGGTAGTTATAGTTAGGATTTTTTTCAATGTTAAATCTCAAAATTCTATTTGGAATAACTTTGGTGCCGGTTGACGAATCTGCCTGAGCATTTCCTCAAAATGGCCTCTTCGAGCTCCGGTCCTTCCCCGAAAGTTTGGGGGGGATTCGTCAAGCGGGGGCCGAGATAAAAGGGGGGTCCCAAAACGTGTTTTCCCCTTGTTAATTTCCATAGGGCGGTCGACCTCACTTTTAGCCCGAACGGATGAATTGATTTACACCAAACTTGGCAAAATTGTAGGGACTGGTAGCCCGATGTGCCTTTGCTATGTCTCAAGATATGTGCTGCAGTGGATTTTGAGTAATTTAGGTTCAAAAAAATATATATATCTATAGGCTCGCCCCGGTACACGCACCGGGGAGCGCACCTAGCGCGCCACGCGACTTGCGCACGGAAAGCTGATGGGCTCTCGGGTGTCTGTAAACATTCGAAACAGTCCAGAGCGGTCGCCATCTTGTGTCTCGATAAAATCGAGACACAAGAGGTGGCCAAAACAAAGGTGGAATTGACCATAAGGGGGCAGAGTAGACCTCCCCTGCCCCCCCTGGGTTTGATGAGGGGGCTATAAAAGGGCCCCGCGGGGCAATTTATTTATTTTTTTTCGATTTTTGCGGGGGGAGCGTCCGGTACACGCACCGGGAAGCGGACCGGGGAGCGTACTATGGGGAAAAAAGAATGATGACTTTTCAAATATTGTATGTTTATTAATTGTTCTTTTTGTTGTTTTTTTTTATTTATTTAAGTACCAACATGTAGGTACCAATGCAGAGTCTATAATTTAATATACACCGTCTTCTTTGTAGATATCTTGCATGTTGTTATAGAAGTTATTGTGGTATATGGAATTCATAGCGTAGTCTGTCAGGAAATGGAGGCAGGAGATGATTAAGAGATGTTAAATACACATTGGAGATAATATAGTGGGAGAAAGGAAGTAACTATGAGCAAACTTACTATGTAACACAAAAAAGTTGCACAGTATACTATAAGTCTCACTGTATATTATAAACAATTTGGAACTACTTGATGAATTACATATAAAAATGAATAATGGCTCGAACAATTTTTGATTATTAAATATAAATGTATTCTTCTGATTCTTTTTCATAATGTAATAAAACTTCTAACAATATATTGTATGGAATGTCCTCATTTTCATTCTGTGATTCCATTGATTCCACACACTGAACTAATTCATGGTCCAGAGACTCATCCATAAAATCAAAGTCATCATTCTCAGCCATTCTTTCTTCTGTGTTGTTGTCCAAAACTATTTCAAAGGAAATATCCTGTTCTCCTTCCATTTTGTTGCTGTAAATTGCATAAAAAATAAATATATCAGTAGAGATAGGGCACTGTTGGGTTTAAGTTCAGACAGGTACTTTGTTTTTTTTAATAGTGATTTTATCTTTGGGCAGTGTATGGTATCAGACTGGAAGTAGAAATATAAAAAAGTGTATGTGATAAAGTAAATTCATAATTACAAGAGAAGCCTAACTCCATGCATAACTATAACAGAGAAGTCTATCTTATTCTATAACTATTACAGAGGGATAGTATATAACTATCAGAAAATGTTTTCCAAATTAATTTAAAGTGCACAAAATACTTCAGTTTTTAAAATAACATCTTACCTTTCAAAAAGAAGTTTAAGTTGTCAATGAAAATGCTCTTGCAATGTACTTCAGGAAGTAGGAGTCAAAATGGCTGTGTTTCTCTCTCTTTCTTTATATATATTCAGGTACATAACCAATCAAATGTCATGAAATAATAGTAGATAATGAAAGAAACATTTTAATTGGTTGTCAATTCTAACACATATGTGTTTTTGTCATGTAATTTACCTCAGGATATTTAGTCAGGCCTACAGCATAATTGTCTCAATGGAATTCCATCAAATGTGGATAAATGGTAGGGACTGCTATGTAGTAGGGCCTATTTGTATATTTGGTGAAAGTATCTCCAGTGGTTTTTCTGTAAATTTCTTTCCCACCTTTTTTGAGGGAGCGCTTACCGGTGCTCGCCCCGGTACGCGCACCAGCAGCGTTACGGGAGTCCTCCATTTTGTGTTTCGGTACAATCGAGACACAAGATGGAGGACAAACAACGTTGGGAATGGGTAGAAGGGGGCACGGTAGACAGCCCCTGACCCCCTACGTTTTCTGAGGGGGGCTTAGGAGGCTCATAAAGGCTTAAAAAAAATTGAAATTTTTGCGGGAGAAGTGCCCAGTACGCGCACCGGGGAGCGTACCGGGGAGCGTACTTTGGTGAAAAATAGTGAAAAAAGTTAGAAAAAGATAAACGTTTTGAATAATCAGAGGTAGGGTAGCTCTGAAAAGAGCTTTTGGGTTCTGTGGCTGATTTAGGTACCTACAAGTAGGTTCCAATGCACAGTCTTAAATTCAGGAAGAAAATTCTATTCCCCTCATCTGAGAAGTGCACACCATCTCCTCTGTAGATGTCTTGCATGTTGTAGCACAAGTTATTATTGTATATTGAACCCATTCCACAGTCTCTCATGTAAGCAGAAACAGATTTATTCACATGTTTCCGTGCTTTCTCATATTGTGGACAAAATTGGTTGGACCAGTTCCATTTCTGTCTTTGGCACATAATGGATATATACCAAGGCAGTTTGTGGAAAAAGTGTCATCAATTGATCAAAGGTGTCCTTTAAAAGCATTTCCAGACCAACCCCAGTCATAGTGCCCAAATCATTTCCACCACAGTGCACTATTAAAAGGTCAGGGTTTGGCAGATGCAGAAAGGTTTTCACCAATGGTATCAATTGATGACATCTCAATCCTCTCTGGCCAATCCACTTGATTTCCACATTTGATAAATCAAGGTTCTGATAATTTCTGCTTGCTGCATACCTTTGAGCCCAGTGGATGTAGCTATGTCCAATAATCCATACAGAATACATGATGTGAGAAGGTTCTGGTGCAGTCAGATGAAGTGTGGGAATGAAATGGCAGTTGGAACAGTAGGAGTTTACAAAAAATTAATTGTGGAGTTTCCCTGCTGTTGAATCACAAGCAATGATTGGTGGATTCAGTTAGTTGAAAACAGAAAGTTAGGGTGCATGGTTGTGTTGTGTGTAAGAAGCAATTTGAATGGTTAAGAAAAAGTCAATAAAAGCAATAATGCCCTTGATAAGCTGGTGTATTGAGAGGTCAAACATCCTTACTGACTTAATTTGCAACATTGTAGAATAACATTTTGAACCTGAGAGTTCAGTTAGGAGGGAGTTGCTATGGTAACAGATAGAGAGGTCTGAGAGGGAGAAGGGTGTTGGTTTGAAAATAGTGAGGGAAGACTTTTGATTGGTTGAAATAAGGCATATGTGTGTAAAGTTAGAGATTTTCTATGCCAGTCTTGGTTTAAAGTGTATTGAGTGCACACCTTTTGCTCTGTAAAGGTAAGTAATGATTTATTTAAATTAGATAGAGACGCGTTTGCTCTATGGAGAATATTTGGAAGCAGATAGTTAAGTTTCAGTAGTGAAATTGAATGATTGTACATAGGTCCTGTGTTGTGTTTCTAAAATGTTATTCAAAAAACGATTTTGGGTGCAAATGAATGGTATTTTCATTTGGCCCTTATTTATAATTGCCCTGTGCAGCCGGTGCATCACTTTAAACATGGGAAATAAGTGACACACTCGTGGCGCAAGGCCTTCATAAATAAGGCCCTGAGTTTGTTTGCTGTTGGTTTGTGTCTTGCTTTTTGATAATACTTGCTATGAACATTTGCAAAATAGAGGATTTATATTTTGTGAAACAGTGAGGTTTCAAAAGTGATATTGAGTGGTTGTACATAGGTTCTGCGCAGTGTTTCTAAAATGTTATTCAAAAAACGATTTTGGGTGCAAATCAATGGTATTTTCATTTGGCCCTTATTTATGATTGCCTTGTGCAGCCGGTGCATCACTTTAAACATGGGAAATAAGTGACGCTCTTGTGGCGCAAGGCCTTCATAAATAAGGCCCTGAGTTTGTTGGCTTTTGATTTGTTTTTTGCTTTTTGATAATACTTATTATGAACATTTGCAAGATAGTGGATTTGTATTTTGGGAAACAGTGAGGTTTAAAAAGTGATATTGAGTGGTTGTACATAGGTTCTGCGCAGTTTTTCTAAAACGCAACAAGAATTAGGATAGAAGACAAGGGTAAAATAGATAATTTGATAGCAGCTCTGGCTGAAACAGAGAGACAACATATCGATGAAATAATAACCGGTAAAGATAGTAGTAAGACTACCAGAAATATGGCCAGGATTAAGGGTGACCTTCTAAAAATAATCACTCAGAAAGAGATTTGTGCATATCAAACGCAAAGAGCAAGGCGCTATGAGACCGGGGAGCAGGCGGGCAGAGCATTAGCATTGCGTATAAGACAAGATTTGAATAGAAACAATATCAATAAGATAAACTACAATGGGAAAGAATATAAGGACCCGAACTCTATAATACAGGCGTTTCATGATTTTTACCAAAAACTTTATGATCGGGATCCAGGGGCGGTATTTCCTATACAAGACCAATCTTTTATAACACCTAGGGTGGAGGATGAAGATAGAGATCGACTGGAATTGGGTATAACAAGGGAGGAGATAAAAAACGCTCTGAGTGAACTAGCATTAGGCAAAGCGGCAGGTCCAGATGGGATCCCGATCGAGGTCTATAGGGCTTTGAGGGAAGAAATTCTACCAATACTGGAGGATCTTTTTAATGGAGTCATATGTTCAGGTGTTATTCCGGATAGTTGGAAGCAGACCAATATTGTGGTATTCCACAAAAAGGGAAAGCCGGAGGAGAACCGGGCTCATACAGGCCGATCTCTTTAATTAATACAGATGCGAAATTATATTCAAAAGTTTGGGCTAAAAGATTAGGAGGGATTATAGATCAACTTGTTTCACCCTGGCAACATGGGTTTGTTCCAGGGCGTGGTACCACCGAACACACTGCAAGGGCTATTTAACTATTTAATGCTGCTACTATGACAGGGAGCGATATGGCTATGATTTTATTGGATGCCGAGAAGGCGTTTGACCGTGTAGTATGGGATTTCTTGTGGGACGTGTTGGAGAAAAGAGGTTTCGGAGAAAACTGTAGGAAAGGTATTAAGGCTATGTATGCGGATCCAGTGGCCAGAATTACCATTATGGGGCTTCAATCAGAGGAGGTAACAATCAAAAGAGGCACACGCCAGGGCTGTCCCTGCTCACCTATATTATTTGCGTTATATATAGATCCGTTGATTAGGAAAATCTTGGCCTCAGATAGAATATCTCCTGTTATCTCGCATGGTCATACCACTAAGATACTAGCGTATGCGGACGATTTGGCAATTGTAACTAATAATCCGGATATAGCAATACAGGAATTAAATAGTCTGGCTTATCAGTTCGGGGCATATTCAGGGTATAAACTCAACACGGAGAAAACTATAATAATTTGTACAAAGAATATCCAGAAAAGAGATCAAAGATATGTTGATGCTGCAATTTATTTAGGAGTTAAAATTAATGCAGATGTGGGAAAGATAACTCAAGAAAATTATTTGCCAGTATTGGCGGTGATAGAGAAAGATTTGAGGAGAATCAATGTTTTACATTTATCTTTGATTGGGCGAGTTAATGTTCTCAAAATGACTATGTTTCCGAAACTGCTGTATTTATTTCGTGCAATTCCCTTATTAATTGAAGACACTTTGATTAAAAGAATGGAGGCAGTTTTCTCGCAGTTTCTCTGGCAATATGGTAAAGTAAGAAGATCGCTAGCTAAATTGTCACTACCTTTAGAGAGGGGAGGGCTAGCAGCCCCTAATCTCAGACTATATCACTGGGTCTGTTTAGCGTTGCATATGAAACAGGTATAATGCTGTAACACCCCGGTAGACCAGCCTGGCCTTTCAAGAATTCCCACAATCTATGAATTAGTAATAGGTGAAAACGCCAAGGGGATCTTAATACGGGAAGTAAATGTGCAATTTTATAAGAGGAGTAAAAGTAATTTGATGTTAGGCGCATGGGGTGTATGGAAGCAAATGTTGAAATTTCTTAAGATCCCGAAGATTAATGGTATTCTAGACCTCTGGGATTCAACCCCATTTAAACATCTTGGACAGAGTAGGAATAGTGTCCTCTGGAAAAGGCTGGGTATCCGTTATCTGGGGGATGTAATGAGTAAGGAAGAGTTGGTGGGATTCGAGACTCTGCAACAAAGATATGACATCTCAGCGAATCACTGGATGTTGTACAATCAATTAGAACAATCAGTGAAATCCATAAGACCTAGGGTTTCTATCCAGGAGATGAATCCAATTGTCCAATATATAAGGAATGGTGGTCGGAAGATCAAAATAGGTTATGGTCTTTTGTTGCAGAGTCTGGAAGACGACTTGGTACAAGTGGAAAACGCATGGGCTCTTAGAAGTGGGGATCCAAATGTAGATGTGGACTATGCATTGGCATTGAACAAGAAAATATTAAGAGCAACCAACTTAAAAACACAACATTATAAAATGATATTTAATTTATACTACACCCCAACAAAGCTGTTTCAATGGGGGAAAAGGGATACAGATAAATGCCCGAGATGCGACCAAAGTCCGGCAGATTTAACTCATATGTTTTATTCTTGTCCAAACTTGAAACCTGTTTTAACCGAAATGGAGAAATTTTTATCGGGGCTGCTAGAGGGACAAATCTCTCTATCCCCAACGACTGTGTTAATTGGTAGGGATGAAAATCTGAAAATCACACATGAAGCGGAAGCTTTTGTCTTTCTTTGTGTTGCAGTGTTAAGAATTTTAATAGCAGTGGCATGGAAAGATTCAGTTGCCCCCTCATTCCAGGTTTGGTTGACTAGATTGCTTGGAACTCATAATATCGAAGAATGCTTATATAAATTCAAGGGACAGAAGAAGAAAGTTTTTGGGGAAAAAATCTGGGCACCCCTTAGTAAGTGGAGGGAAACAAGAGGATGAATTGATTGAACCCCGGCTTGTTTGTAAAATACTTTTAGATGGTAACTTGTATTATGTATTGATGAATTGTGATGAATTGTTTTTTAAATCCTTGTGTATTTTTGTACTTATCTTCTTATCCAGCTGATATCCCATTATATGTATGAACGTATTTTTTTTTATAGTGCTATTCTAATCCATCTCAATAAAAAAAAAAAAAAAAAAAAAAGGGAAATAAGTGACGCTCTTGTGGCGCAAGGCATTCATAAATAAGGCCCTGAGTTTGTTGGCTGTTGATTTGTTTTTTCCTTTTTGATAAAACTTATTATGGACATTTGCAAAATAGTGGATTTGTATTTTGGGAAATAGTGAGGTTTCAAAAGTGATATTGAGTGGTTGTACATAGGTTCTGCGCACTGTTTCTAAAATGTTATTCAAAAAACGATTTTGGGTGCAAATCAATGGTATTTTCATTTGGCCCTTATTTATGATTGCCTTGTGCAGCCGGTGCATCACTTTAAACATGGGAAATAAGTGATGCTCTTGTGGCGCAAGGCATTCATAAATAAGGCCCTGAGTTTGTTGGCTGTTGATTTGTTTTTTCCTTTTTGATAATACTTATTATGAACATTTGCAAGATAGTGGATTTGTATTTTGGGAAATAGTGAGGTTTCAAAAGTGATATTGAGTGGTTGTACATAGGTTCTGCGCACTGTTTCTAAAATGTTATTCAAAAAACGATTTTGGGTGCAAATCAATGGTATTTTCATTTGGCCCTTATTTATGATTGCGTTGTGCAGCCAGTGCATCACTTTAAACATGGGAAATAAGTGAGGCTCTTGTGGCGCAAGGCCTTCATAAATAAGGCCCTGAGTTTGTTGGCTTTTGATTTGTTTTTTGCTTTTTGATAATACTTATTATGAACATTTGCAAGATAGTGGATTTGTATTTTGGGAAACAGTGAGGTTTAAAAAGTGATATTGAGTGGTTGTACATAGGTTCTGCGCAGTTTTTCTAAAATGTTATTTAAAAAACGATTTTGGGTGCAAATGAATGGTATTTTCATTTGTCCTTATTTATGATTGCCTTGCGCAGCCGGTGCATCACTTTAAACATGGGAAAAAGGTGACACTTTTGTGGCGCAAGGCCTACATAAATAAGGCCCTGATTTTTGTTGTTGTTGGTTTGTGTCTTGCTTTTTGATAATACTTGCTATGAACATTTGCAAAATAGAGGATTTGTATTTTGGGAAACAGTGAGGTTTCAAAAGTGATATTGAGGGGTTGCACATAGGTTCTGCGCAGTGTTTCCTAAATGTTATTCAAAAAACGATTTTAGGTGCAAATGAATGGTATTTTCATTTGGCCCTTATTTATGATTGCCTTGTGCAGCCGGTGCATCACTTTAAACATGGGAAATAAGTGACGCTCTTGTGGCGCAAGGTCTTCATAAATAAGGCCCTGAGTTTGTTGGCTTTTGATTTGTTTTTTGCTTTTTGATAATACTTATTATGAACATTTGCAAGATAGAGGATTTGTATTTTGTGAAATAGTGAGGGTTCAGTAGTGAAATTGAGTGCTTGTACATAGGATCTTTGCTGTGTTTCTAAAATGTTATTCAAGAAAACGATTTTGGGTGCAATTCAATGGTATTTTCATTTGGCCCTTATTTTCGATTTCCTTGTGCAGCCGGTGCATCACTTTAAACATGGGAAATAAGTGACGCTCTTGTGGCGCAAGGCCTTCATAAATAAGGCCCTGAGTTTGTTTGCTGTTGGTTTTTATTTTTTGCTTTTTGATAATACTTGCTATCAACATTTGCAAGATAGAGGATTTGTATTTTGGGAAACAGTGAGGTTCCAAAAGTGATATTGAGTGGTTGTACATAGGTTCTGCACAGTGTTTCTTAAATGTTATTCAAAAAACGATTTTTGGGGAAAATCAATGGTATTTACATTTGGTCCTTATTTAAGACTGCCTTGTGGCACAGGTGCATCTCCTTTAACATGGGATGCATTGGTGGTGCAAGTCCTTCATAAATAAGGCCCTGAGTTGCTGTGGTATAAACTTTAATATGTTGCAAATTAGTGTTTATATTGTTTTCTTTTTGTCATTGCATTGTTGTTTGCTAATAGTGGTCTTTAATGTGTTATTTTTTTCAGAACCACAGATTGAAATCAACATTTTAAAAAGCAAGCAAAAATACCATCAAGGCAAAGGAATAGAAAAAATACCATACGTAAAAAATCAAAATCATCAAAGGAAATACAAGAATCTTCTACAACAAGTAGTTCAAAAAACACCAGAAATGCTCCTAGTAAGACAATTAAGTCTTTTCTTCACAATTTATGTAGATAAAAAAGTAATGTTAATGGTCATAGGAAGATCCAGAAGCAGAGAACAAATTTAAAAAGGAAGGAGAGGCCCTCAAAAAATGTCTCTATTGGAGCAGGAGATAAGACTATGGATAGCAATAGAAGGTTAAATCAATTTAGGGACATTCGTAGACGAATGTTTCTTAATAGGGTAGTTTTAAATTTGCTAAAAAATGAAAAGAAAAGTAAACAGAGAGCTGCTTTTTACAAGAAAAAGAAAAGTGTAGAGAAGATTGTTGATCAGGCTTTTGAAGTTAAGAAAAAATTATTTATTTTAGTAATCAATAGAATTAGAATACTTAATAAGGCAATTGATGTTTTCAAATCGAACAGTAGATGGAAAAGAATTATTAATCGGACTAATTTTTGTAAAGTATTTTCTGGAGAATGGATGCATAGTTCAAGTTCTGAGCCATTTTTTAATGAGGAGAGTTACTTTCAGGAAAATGATTTGGTTCATGCAGTTGACACCAGTGGTCGAGCATATGAGGTGAAAGATGGTTGTGTGATGGAAAAAGAGAAACCTGTGTCTAGAGTTGCAGAAGAGGTGTTAAGTGATGAAGTTTTAGGGAGATGTACTAAGGGTCCAGTGTACACATGGAAGTGCAGTAGTATTTGTAGTGTGCGACAGGATTCAATTGATTTGCTTCGAAATTTCTTACGTACATATAGTAAGAAAAGTCTAAAACAAAAAATGAAGATCTTGCAAGAGTTAGATCCTTGCAGAGTGAGAGAAATCACAGGTTTGCATGGGCATTCACTGGCTTGTCTTTCTAGAAAAGTATGTCAGAGTGTTTTTCATCATTTTAGGATGTTAGCATTGCATCATAATAAGGTGAGGAAATTAGTGACAAGGTTGTATTATGCAAAAAGTCCAGCACTTAAGCCTAAACAGTTAAACAGTGCTCTTTTGCATGGATCTGAAGTGGATGTGAAGACTATTTGTGAAGAAATTGAGTTTTGTTATTTTGGGAACAAAGAGGACAGTGTAGAAATGGATATAGTAATGGATGGTAATGTGGAAGACAATGTACAGATTTCAAGTACAGAAAAGTTTGACGAGGAAATTACCAAGTTTGAGGTGAAATCAAGTGGAAGGCCTAATTTAACTTGTGTGTGTTGTCGACGGACTCATTATAAGATTCAGACTAGGTTAGTTGATTTATATGCAAAATGTGAATTGGAAAATAATAGTGAATGGCAGGATTTTGTAAGTTATTTGTTGGTGGAAAATTCTTTTGATTTGAGTTTTGATCAGTGTATTTGTAATTATTGTTTGAAAAAATTAAATTAACCCCTTCCATGCTCATGACGGAACGGTTCCGTCATGAGCGTCGGTTGGCCTGTGCTTATGACGGAACCGTTCCGTCATGGTTCCATAGCCCCAATGGAACGTTCAGCACAGCGCAAAAATGTGTGCCGCGCTGAAGGGGTTAAAATAGAATGCCTGCTAGAGCTGCTCATAATAATCTTCAGTTGATAGATATTCCTTCTGAATTGATGGATTTAAATACTTATGAATCAATTTTGATTCAATGTGTCCATCCTTTTCAAGCTATTGTTCGCATGGAGCCTAAGATAGGGAAATTACCTCCTACAGATTTACAAAGAGGATTAAAGGGAAGAGTTGTTTATTTGCCTCTAGATATCAAGAAAAATAATGATACAATTGGTGTAGAAAGAGTAGAAGAGGATCCTCTGCTTATTATAGTTAATGGGGTTCCGACAAAGAGTAAGAAAATCTGGCAATATTTAGTGGATGTTAGGAAAGTCAAAAAGGCAACGTTGTATTTAGTCAAAAACAATGAGTACTATAAAGATGTAAGTGTTGGAGCAGAGGTAACAGCTACAGAAGAAGACAGTGATTGTTCAGTTGGCCAAATTGAAAAAGTTGATGTGTCTAGAAGTGAAGAAATATATGAACATTATACTGTTCATCCTTTGCATTCCAAAGAAGTAATGGGGAATGCAATTGACTTGTTTCAAATGAAAGCAGCAAAAGGAAGTCACATTAGTGTATGGGAAGAAAGTTTGGAAGCTCGTTGTTTTCCACAGTTATTACCAAAAGGTCGTGGTGGACGATATGACGATCGACCAGTTCAAATTCCTGCAGCTAAATACCGGACTTTGAGATTATATGCTGAAGATCCAAGGTTTCGGCAATGCATTCCGTATTTGTTTCATCTACTGTATGAAAGTGATTTGTCTGGGCTTTCTTATGCAGTTAATCATATATTGAAAAGTGGAGCTCATCTGCATAATGTTTCAGCAAGGGACTTTATGGAGAAAGTCAATCTGCAAGATAGTATTTTGGAATCTCAGCTAATCAATCTCATGGCATGTCAGTGTGGAACAAATGAGTATTGGTTCCGTCGTCATGGGGAATTGAAATGTATGCTAAGAAACTTAGGAACTCCTACATGGTTCCTTACTCTTAGCTGTGCTGAGTATGCATGGGACGACTTACTTCAATTTCTACGAGAGGCAAATAGAAACATATAAAATATAGAATTGAAAACACCTGGAGAACTGTGTTCTTTGGATCCAGTGAATGTTTGCAGATATTTTAATCATAGGTTTGAAGCTATGATGTCTTTTATTACCAACAAAAAAAATTCTCCCCTTGGAGATGTTTTGGATTTCTTTTGGAGGAAGGAATATCAAGCGAGAGGTGCTCCTCATATACATATGCTGTTATGGATTAAAGATGCACCCAAATTTGGATTAGATTCGGATGAAACAGTGATGAGTTTCATTGAACAGTATTCAACATGTGCTGTTCCAAAAACTACTGAAGAAAACAGTTTAAGGCAACAAGTTTTACGTTTTCAATCTCATCGTTGTGGAAAGTACTGTCGTCGAAAATTTTAAAACAAGGAAAAGTACTACTCAAAATGTCGTTTTGCGTTTCCACGACCAGTGATTTCTAATGGAAGAGTAAATAATTTGATGTCATCTCTACGACATACTGTGACAAGGATATCTCCCAAAAATACATATAATTTAAAAAGAAACAAAGAGTCCAAGTGCATCAACGACTACAACCCAGTGATTTTGTCCATGTGGAATGCTAACATGGATATTCAGTTCGTTGCTGACAACTCTATTGCTGTGGCTCGATATGTGACATCTTACATCACAAAAAAAGAAAAGACAGAACTGAAGGAAATGTGGGAGGATAGTTCACATGAAAAGAGTCTAAGCAAGAAATTATACACTTTCAGTCTGAAGATGTTGTTGCATCGAGAAATTGGAGCATGTGAATGTTCTGATCGGTTATCATCAGCAAGTCTCTAAGCCAAATCAAGAACAATCATTTGGGTGAGTCTAGGTCTTGCTGCAACACAAAACCGAGTTTTGAAATCTGTACAAGAAATTGAGTATTTGGCGGAGAAAGAACCAAACAGTACAGATATTTTTAAGACAAACATGTTGGATACATACTATCCAAATAGAAGTACTCACCTTGAGAACACTTGTTTGTAAGAAGTTCTGCAAAACTACAGTTATAAGAGGAACATCACAGAAGATATCAACTACTGTAACCCCCCTCTGGCCTTCGCTACATTTCTTTTGGGAGAAGTAGGTTGCTTGGACATATTTGCGCCAAGTCAGGAGTGCAAACGGATGGCCCTGTCAAACTAAGAGACCCAAATTCAGACTGGCAACCAGCTGCCCGGCAGCGATCATTGTACCTGAGGGATCGGGAATTCTGGTGTCCACTGCAACAATAGGGGGAACGAGTGCGGAGCGAGGTATTGGACCTCCACTAGGACGACTTGTGGCTACGTGGCTGTACCTGCACATCACCTCTCCTACCTGTTTGGTCTTGACAGCCCGATGGGACCAAGGGAAGCTCCTTGTGATGACGGTGTACTGCCAGGCTTTCCGACCATCCCGACCTACAAAAGGACATTAGAACTGGCAGTACCGGTCCCCACACCACCGGCCTGGCGTCACAAACACTATGGATGCTGGGAGTTGGAGTTTGCATACTTCAACGCAACACTCCGACAGGTGAACTGTAATGGCTGTGGGAGGAGTCTAATGTCGACAGCATACATATCGTGCATGCAGGATTGTGGGACTCGTTTGTTCAGGAACTCCGGGTGAAAGGCGCTGAAGAAGGCTTATCCTGCCGAAATGCATCCGCCAAATTAATTCCTGTATGCCTGAAAAATAAAGAGCATCCACTGTAACCCCCTCTGGCCTCCGCTACATTTCTTTTAAGAGAAGTAGGTTGTTTGGACATATTTGCACCAAGTCAGGAGCGCAAACGGATGGCCCTGTCAAACTAAGAGACCCGAATTCAGACTGGCAACCAGCTGCCCAGCAGCGATCATTGTACCCGAGGGATCGGGAATTCCGGTGTCCACCGCAACAATAGGGGAAACGAGTGCGGAGCGAGGTATTGGACCTCCACTAGGACGTCGTGTGGCTACGTGGCTGTCCCGGCACATCACCTCTCCTACCTGTTCGGTCTTGACAGCCCGAGGGGACCAAGGGAAGCTCCTTGTGATGACGGTGTACTGCCAGGCTTTCCGACCATCCCGACCTGCAAAAGGACATTAGAACCGGCAGTACCGGTCCCCACACCACCGGCCTGGTGTCACAAACACTATGGATGCTGGGAGTTGGAGTTTGCATACTTCAACGCAACACTCCGACAGGTGAACTGTAATGGCTGTGGGAGGAGTCTAATGTCGACAGCATACATATCGTGCATGCAGGATTGTGGGACTCATTTGTTCAGGAACTCCTGGTGAAAGGTGCTGAAGAAGGCTTATCCTGCCGAAATGCATCCGCCAAATTAATTCCTGTACGCCTGAAAAATAAAGAGGATCCACTGTAACCCCCTCTGGCCTCTGCTAAATTTCTTTTGGGAGAAGTAGGTTGTTTGGGCATATTTGCGCCAAGCCAGGAGCGCAAACGGATGTCCCTGTCAAACTAAGAGACCCGGATTCAGACTGGCAACCAGCTGCCCAGCAGCGATCATTGTACCCGAGGGATCGGGAATTCCGGTGTCCACCGCAACAATAGGGGGAACGAGTGCCGAGCGAGGTATTGGACCTCCACTAGGACGTCGTGTGGCAACGTGGCTGTCCCTGCACATCACCTCTCCTACCTGTTCGGTCTTGACAGCCCGAGGGGACCAAGGGAAGCTCCTTGTGATGACGGTGTACTGCCAGGCTTTCCGACCATCCCGACCTGCAAAAGGACATTAGAACCGGCAGTACTGGTCCCCACACCACCGGCCTGGCGTCACAAACACTATGGATGCTGGGAGTTGGAATTTGCATACTTCAACGCAACACTCCGACAGGTGAACTGTATTGGCTGTGGGAGGAGACTAATGTCGACAGCATACATATCGTGCATGCAGGATTGTGTTACTCATTTGTTCAGGAACTCCGGGTGAAAGGCGCTGAAGAAGGCTGGAAAAATGTTGCAAGCAAGAACAGGCTAAATGGTGGGAACACTCTTCCCTTACGGGTTATCTCGAAGTAGGCAGAGTGCCCCGCGGTCTCAGATGCATGCTGACCCCGTCCTATGAAAACCCTGACCGGCAAATATTATTAGACTGGGCACAGTGTAATCTCGATTCATCACGGCGCCTCATGTTAATATTGGTACAGTACGCTGAAAGTGACAGATTAATGCTTTTGGCTGAAATAGATAAAATTAATGGAGAAATTGACAAGTTACCGAGCACTCCTACGACAACAAAATATCGTGAGGATATGGAAATAAGGCTCAAGCGTGAGGAGGATGTAATTAAGAAACGCAAGGCGTTCAAATTCCAGCGTGACCGCCTGGATTATGAGAATGGACAAATCTTTACCTTCTCTAAAAAATATGACAATCTGAAAGCAAGCAAAGTAACTAGTGATTCAGCAATTGCAAAATCTTTGGGTCCAGCAACCAACAATATTCAGGCTGAACCCTCATCTGTATCGGAAGAGAGTTCCCAAGTTGACAGTGAATCAGATTCTGAACAGAAAAGAAAAGAAAGGTTGGGGTTTCGAAAATTCACCATGGGACAGGAATTGGAGGTAATGCAAATGGACAGAAAAATGACGCTAAGATCCGGCACCCAAGGAACATCCGCCAACAAATCTGCAACAGGAAACGTGCAGAAAGGCGCAAATGCAGCCGCAAGCGGAAACGCAGGAGGGAGGCAGAGAAGACAAAGAGCCAAGTGGCAACGCAATCAGGCACAACAATAGTGGATGAACGTACAGTTGTTAATTTGTCCGATGTTGCACTTACTCCTAGGGAAATCTCCACTCTTTCCTTAGGTTTATCTTATAGTGCTCGTTGTGATTTCAATTATGCGAACACGAAAATAGACTTGTTTAAATACGTTCGCAAATTGAAGCTGAAAAACATTTTGCAACTTCTAAACCCACTGATACTGAAACGCTGCCCATCTCTGAATCCATGGCCGTCACAGGGATGGCTCTGACTCAGGAACTCTTTGAATTACAACAAGTGGAAGGGGTGCACACGCAAACAATTCCCGGCTGGGAATTGACACCAAAATTGCAACCAACCCCCTTCAAGCCTAAATCCAAATTCTGCCCCCTTCTGCTCAAAGACAATTTGGACTGTTTCCATGATAAGGTGTGTGCGGATTTGAAAAACTTGCACATTAAGACATACAATGTAACCAGGAGAAGGAACTACAAGGATATTCAGTATTTTAAACTGATTAAAAAACTTAAGGCAAACAAAAATGTAATCATACGCCAGTCAGACAAAGGCGGCAATGTTGTGCTCTGGGCGAGAAATCTATATATGGAAACAGCATTGGGCCAATTGACAGACCGGGACTGTTACAAGCGAATCAGTGCCATGGAAGTACAACAGGCACACAAAGACATCTACTCTAAATTGATCGCTTGGAGAAGTATTGGCCTTCTGACAATGGAGGAATATAAATATGTAAAAATTGATTGTCTGACTACACCAGTTATATATTTTATTCCTAAAATTCATAAAGACCCTCAAAGACCACCAGGGCTTCCTATTATATCTGCAAGAAACAGCATACTGGAAAATGTAAGCAGATACATAGATTTCTTTTTACAAGAACATGTTAAAACACTGCCTTCCTTTGTCCAGGACACTGGTGACCTTCTCAGAAAAATGGCCAATTTCAACTGGCAACCAGGATATTTGTTGATATCGATGGATGTGTCATCTCTCTATACCAGCATTGTACACAGGGATGGCATCAGAGCTGTGGAACATTTCCTGAAGAGAAGACCTCCCTGCTACCAAGAACATTCCAAAATGTTATTGGCTATGATTTCATTATGCCTAGAAAACAATGTGTTCCTTTTTGCAAATCAGCTGTTCTTACAAATCAGGGGTGTAGCTATGGGGGCCTGCTTCTCTCCCAGTTACGCATGCCTCCATATGGGTTACTGGGAGGAGCAGGTCCTCATGGTGGAACATAATCTGACCATGACCACCAGGGTCAAAACCTGGTGGAGATATATAGATGACCTCTTTTTCATCTGGGAGGGTTCTATTGAGGAGGCAACATCTTTTATACAGGAATTAAACATAAACACAGTAAATTTACAGTTTACTAGCAACATGAGCGAGCAGACTGTTGTGTTCCTAGATGTTGAATTCTTTGTTCATGAAGGTCAGTTGCAAAGTAGGCTTTACCGCAAACCCACAGCAGGCAATGCCCTGCTGCACGCCAGCGGTCACCACCCGGTGCACCTGATAAGGAGCATCCCTTATGGGGAGATGCTCCGTATCTGGAGGATTTGCAGTAATCGCTCTGATTGCTTAAAAGCGCAAATTACATGTAAAATCAGATTCATGCAGAGAGGTTATTCTAACTCTTGCATTGATAGTGCCATGAATCGAGCGAACAGATATGATAGACAGACCCTGTTGGACCCAACAACCAGTACCACCAGGGCTTGCACACAAACTACCAATGAGGTTCGCTTAATTATTAGGTACAGCAATCAACACCAAGCCATACACAAAATTATAAAACAGCATTGACCCCTGATCAAAAATGATCCGATGATAGGACAGCTGCTTAATAATTCCTCTAATATCACTTTCAAGAAGGCCAGATCGATGCAAGACAACCTAGTATGCAGTAGCCCTGAAGTATCCACGGGCTCGTGGTTGTCTGGCAGTAAGGGTTTTTTGCGTTGTTCCACTTGTAAAGCCTGCAAAAATGGTGTCAGTAGATCAGAATATCAGTCTCCTCTTTTCCCTACACCTTTTAAGATCAAAGAGAAAATAAACTGTAGATCTGAATACGCAGTATATGTATTAGAATGTCCCTGCGGTCTGAGGTACGTGGGGAGTACCAGACCGCAGGTGTACAAAAGGATCCTACAGCATTGGAGGGCCATCACTAATGCGGATCCAGCGGATCCGGTCGCTAGACATTTCAATAAGGTACATGCTAGATTCTGTACCCCCCCAAAGAAGAGGTGGAGATAGGGAGGCTTTGTTAAGGAAATTGGAGACTAGGCATATTATCCTACTTGACACTAAGATACCAAACGGGCTTAATACCTGTGATGATTGCTACACTTACTTATAGTTTTCCAGCTTCAAGGAAATATTACTGTTACTGTATGAGCTGGACATTAACTGAATGTGCCACTGTATAATATTCTGTAAATTATAATGAAAATCATTTTTGTATTACCCCACGTATAAGTCTTCCACACGACTATAATTCCATGATTTTTTAACATCTATTACATGTTTTTAAATTCACTGGTAGCACTTTAAATGTTTTACATAATGGAGCTATGCTTGTATTCCAGTACTTAAGCTATTGCGTATTTTGCACTGAGGGTTTTGCCCACTTGGGCGGCACTAACTATCGTTGATTTACAACTGCTATTTTTGCACAAAGACTCTACCCAGACATTGTACTGTATGCCCACTTGGGCTAAATCTTTGACAATTTTAGATCACTCATTCAGTTTTTTTTAAAACTTGGCATCAATTTGTGATCTTTGTATTTTATTGTTGCAGATATGTTTGCATACGGTAGAATCACAAACTCTTTTTAGCAATTGGGTGGTAAATGTGATTATTTATTGTTTTAAAGGCGTATTACCAACGTAATTGTTTTTAACATTATTTATAATTGCCCCCATTGATTCTCTCATGCATTTAAGATTTGACAAATCTGAGAAATCTGCTACTCCGATGCTAAACAAACATATTCAAATAAGTTATATTGTTTGTTAGTACAAGATCACACTTTCTGGGTCTTACTACACATTCAATGCGAATACGCAATACAACATGTAAAAGTATTTCTTTACTTTCCATTATGTTAATAAGCACTGTGCACTTTAAATAAGAGTCATCAGCCCCCATGTCTGTGTCATGTGATCAAGGCTTGGAGAAGCCGAAACGCGTCATGTCGGACTGGTGTTGGGTCTCTAAATAAATAGAAATTCTGCACTACCTATGGGTCTTGCCTCGTCTTTCCAGGTGCTGGTTTTTGGACGTCTTCTACATACCATATATATATATATATATATATATATATATATATATATATATATATATATATATATATATATATATATATATATATATATATATATATATATATATATATATATATATATATATATATATATACGGCAAATCTCTTTCGCAGATTATCTCTGCCACTTATGACGGCGGGCTTCCGGCCAGGCTGCGAGCCTGAATATTCCAGCACAGTATCCTTACGGTTTCGCAAGAAAGAACGCCGAGCCCCAATTTTTCGGTGAAGCAATTTATTTCTTACACAGCAGTGGCAAACATCACCTGACGTGTTCAAGGTTCAAGGCTTAATTTGACTGTCCTTATGGAAGTAAATACATATAGTGCAATTCTGCCCAAGTGGGCTGAAACCATTAGTTTCTTTCAGTGTTCCTTCAAAGCTCAGAAATTCTTCATACTGGGCAGACCTGTGACCAAGGAACCGGCTGGTTCCGAAACGCGTCGGGTGATGTTTGGTGCTCGGCGTTCTTTCTTGCGAAACCGTAAGGATACTGTGCTGGAATATATATACCCCGGGGGAAGAAATGGAAGTGGTACAACAAGACCGCCAATCAACTTTGCGGTCTGGGACAGCAGCTGCCGGCGCAAGCGCGCCAACAGGAAGCGCGCCGAAAGGCGGAAATGCCACAAACGCCGCATCAACAAGAGGCAAGCAAAGGAAACCACGATCCAGATGGCAATGGAACAAAACTCCAGCACCTCAACCACAGCAGTAAATGGAACTACCATCTCCATCTCCAACAACAACACACATTCGGTAATCAACCTATCGAACATTGTGTTAACTCCAAAAGAAACTTCAATTCTATCCTTGGGATTATCATATAGTCCAAGAGGAAACTTTGACTATGCCACAACCCGAATCGACATGTTCAAATATACACGCAAACTAAAACTACGCAAACACTTTGCTACGCGTTCGTTGGATGCCCCCAGCAACAATTTGGGCACTCAAGGGTCGATTTCAGACCTCACAATTGATCAGGGGTCTAATGAAACTGTGGTTTTAGGAGCAGCACTAACGCAAGAGTTGTTCTCAATTCAAGAAGAAGATCGAGCAATTCCAACGGAGAGTCAAACTGCACTGGAAGGTGAGCCTCTTCCTAGAATTTGTCAGACTCCATTTAAATCAAAATCGAAGTATTGTCCCCTCATGATCAAGGACAATGTTGATATTTTCCATGAGCGTGTGAATTCCCAACTCAAGGAATTACAAATTAAGATCTCACACTCTACTAAACGGTACAACCACAAAGACAGTGAATATCATAAGCTGATAAAGAAACTGAAGGCAAACAAACAATTGGTCGTTAGACAATCAGACAAGGGGGGGAATGTGGTCTTGTGGCCACGAAAGATGTATTTGGAAGAAGCTCACAAGCAACTAAATGATAAAGACTGCTACAAACGGATAACAATGCAAGATGCTACTATAGCAAAAAATGGCATTTACTCTAAGCTGTCTGCCTGGCGAAGTAAAGGTTTGTTGACCATGGAGGAGTACAAATTCCTGAAAAATGAACATCCTGTTACTCCAGTGATTTATTTCATCCCCAAGGTCCATAAAAACTATGAACAACCGCCGGGCAGACCTATTATCTCTGCATGTAACAGTCTCCTGGAGAATGTGAGTAAGTACATTGACTTCTTTCTGCAAGATCATGTAAGAAGTTTACCCTCGTTTGTCTTGGACACGACCGATTTGATCAGGAAACTCATTGATTTCAGATGGAATCCCACTTATATGCTGGTGTCTATGGATGTCACCTCGCTCTACACCAGCATATTTCATCAAGATGGACTTAAAGCTATTAAACACTTCCTAGGGAAGAGGGAAGTATGCTTTAATGAACACTCAAAAATGTTGGTAGAGATGATCTCAATGTGTTTAGACAACAACGTTTTTTTGTTTGCAAAGCAGCTTTTTTTGCAGACCAGAGGAGTAGCTATGGGGGCCTGCTTCTCTTCCAGTTACGCCTGTTTGCACATGGGGTACTGGGAGGAGCAGGTCCTAATGGTAGAACACTCTGTCACCATGAATACAAAGGTGAAACTCTGGTTTAGGTACATAGATGATTTGTTTTTGGTTTGGGATGGGACTGAGACTGAGGTGAGAGATTTCATACACAAACTTAGCAACAATAATCTCAATATCCAGCTAACTAGCACCATCAGCATGCAGTCTGTTGTGTTCCTGGACGTTGAAATTTATGTTCAGGAAGGCACTCTCCAAACGAAATTGTACCGCAAGCCCACGGCAGGTAATGCACTGCTGCATGCGGATAGCCATCATCCTGCTCATCTGATTCGCAGCATCCCTTACGGGGAGATGTTGCGCGTCAGAAGAATATGCAGCAGTGAAGATCAATGCCGTGTAGCGCAATCACAGTGTAGGGATCGCTTCCTGCAACGAGGCTACAAACCAGCCATCATAGATGATGCCATTGCTAGGGCTAACAGGAAAAATAGGTTGGAACTCCTAGGCTTAGGAGATGATAGTCAACCAACTGTCCCTGTTAGTGGATCTGATGAAGTAACCAGATTAATCATTGGGTTTAGCAACCAGCATAGATCAATTGAAAAAAGAATCAAAAACAATTGGTCACTAATCTCAAATGATCCCATACTAGGTACTATCATGCCGAAACACCCTAGCATTACATACCGCAAAGCAAGATCTATGAAAGATAGCTTGGTATCAAGCAGCCCGAGGTCATAACTGGCTCATGGTTAGATGACAGCAAGGGATTTTTACGTTGTTCCACCTGCAAAGCATGCAAGCATGGGGTGAGTAAAAGTGAGGTAGTTACACCTTTATCTCCGACTCCTATTAAGATCCAACAAAAACTAAACTGCAAAACAGAGTTTGCGGTCTATGTTTTGGAATGCCCATGCGGGCTCAGGTATGTAGGCAGCACGAGACCCCAGGTCCACAAGCGGATCTTACAACATCTACGTGCGATTGCACATGCTGATCCTACATATCCTGTAGCGAGGCATTTTGAGCTAGCGCATGGTAAAGATGCATCGGCCTTGCTTTATTTTGTTATAGACTGTATTCCCCCACAGAGGAGAGGTGGTGATAGGGAAGCCCTACTTAGAAAATTGGAGACCCGCTATATAATATCCCTCGACACCAAGACGCCTCAAGGTCTCAATATGGGAGAGGATTGTTACACTCATCTATAACATGTACATATCCTTGCTGTCTACACATTGCACTTTAACCTCAATAAATTGTATCTGTCCTGCAATTCCAACTTGAAATGAACAAATTGTTGAGGCTATTGTTTAACATGAACCCTGGACCCTCGTCTTTTTGACCTGTGTTTTTAAAAATATAATGATTTAACATTTATTATTGCACATTTTCACTTTCTGGTAGCACTTTAGCCATCTAACATGTAATGTACTTGATATAGCGTTTTTGCACAATTGACTTAAAAACTGACAATTTCAATATGTAACAGCCCACTTGGGCAGCATATCTACTTCTGTTTTCCGTTTTTTGACATGAAGGTAACCATGATTTGTGGCCCGCTCTATATGTAATGCAGTACTTGCTATTCAATCAATGGTGGCACTAGCTAAACCAACAAGTACCTGCTGCAGTGAAAATTTTAATGGCAACATAATTATTTCTAATTATTTATTGGCTTTTAACTTTTGTATATTATGAAGTTTATGTATTAGCCATGCCATGGATCTTAACAATGTGAGTTAAACGAATGTAGATATTTTCTTTGTGCAACAAATGCATTTATGCAGTGATTTTACAATAACTTTGTAACTTAATTGAAAGTTGAGTATGTTTTCGCTTTCTATTACATGTGATGGCACTATTTGCACTTTAAAAGGGGTGGTCATCCCTCGTGACGTTGTCATGTGATCAAGGCTATCTCTAGCCGAAACGCGTCATGGCGGATGGGTGCTGGGCTAAACTTTAAATAAAATCAATTTGCACCACGTTGGGTCTCGCTGGTTCCTGATTGACGGTGTGGCTGACTGCGCTGCGCTGCGCTAAGGACTGGACGTACCTCATATATATATATATATATATATATATATATTACCAGTAGGTATATATAGTTAGGATTAATTCCCTATGGGATTTCTGAAAATTCTATGTCTAATAACTTTGGCGTTTGTGGACGGAATCGGCTGAAATTTTCAGGAAAATGGCACATTTTGTTTCTGAGCAGCCCCTGAAAATTTAGTGGTGTTTCGTCAAGGGGGGGCTGAGAAAAAAGGGGGGTCCCAAAACGCGTTTTTTACATTGAGTTTTCCATAGGGCGGTTGGACTCACTTTTAGCTCGAACGGCTGAATGGATTTGCACGAAACTTGGCAAAATTGTAGGGACTGTTAGCCCGATGTGCCTTTGCTAGGTCTCAATATATGTGCTTCAGTGGATTTTGAGAAATTAACGTTTAAATCAAGATATATATCTGTAACAGCGCTCCGGGCAGCGATCCGGTCCGCTTACTTTTCGCGTTTCGGAACTTTGCGCGCAGAAAGCTGATTGGCTCTCCGGTGTCTGTCAACATTCTAAACAGTCCGGAGCGGCCGCCATCTTGTCTCTCGGTAGGATCGAGAGAGAAGAAGAGGTGAAAAACGAAAGGGGAATTTAATGAAAGGGGGCAAGGTATCCCCCTCTTGACCCCCTAGGAATGTTGTTGGGGTTATTAAAGGGTCCCGTGGGGAAAATTAAAAAAAAAATGATTTTTCACGGTAGAAGCGCTTCCCGGGCCGCGAACTGGGCTGCAAACTGGTAGCGAAACGGGAATTCGCCATTTTGTGCTTCGTTAATTAAATTACTAGGTATAAGGGGGTGCGGGAGACGTATCCTAATCCCCTATATTTCCTGAGGGTGGCTGAGGAGGCTCATATATGTTGATACATCTCTTCCAGCGGCTGTGCGTGAGCTTTTTTTTTTTTTGCTGCGTGACAGTCCGGAGCGGCCGCCATCTTATCTCTCGGTAGGATCGAGAGAGAAGAAGAGGTGAAAAACGAAGGGGGAATTTAATGAAAGGGGGCAAGGTATCCCCCTCTTGACCCCCTAGGATTGTTGTTGGGGTTATTAAAGGGTCCCGTGGGGAAAATAAAAAAAAAATTATTTTTCACGGTAGAAGCGTTTCCCGGGCCGCGAACTGGGCCGCAAACTGGTAGCGAAACGGGAATTCGCCATTTTGTGCTTCGTTTTAATTGTTTAGAGACAAAAATTATCGCCGCACATCGGCCACAATGCATGAATATCGTTGAAAAGTCAGCGATATTCATGCATTATCCAGCAAATGCTCTTAGCCGTGTTATCCACCTTCCATTGGATAACATGGCTAAAAACTGCTCTGTGCGTGGTTTTTTTTTTTTTTTTTTTTTTGCTGCGTGACGTTTGTTAACGTTCGATTCGATGGAAATCAGGAAGTGTTGACCACCATTTTGTCACTGCGAGTAAATATTTTGTTATAAATGAATCCTTATTGATAAACATTGTCTGCGCCATCTTGCGTTTTGTCCAATGCCACAATTTTGTCGTGCACGGCAGCCATTTTAGATGCCTTGACCAGGGCCACTCTCTGCACGCCGCCGATTCTCAGCATGGCTCCCCACCCTCGCACGCATCTCCCCCACGCAATGGTCACCCCCGCTCTCTCTCTCATGCATGGGCCATATACTTCCCCCCATCTGCGCTGCTCTTCTCTGAGAATCACACCCTGTGCCTGCCCGACACCTCCCTTTCACCCTATTCACTACCGCACCCTCTGACACTCCTCTTCCTCTGTGTCCGATTGTCCAGGCCGGACCTAGGCTATCACCTAGCCCTGCGAATGTAGTTTATGACCCCAGCTGTAGAGTATCCAGACATGCCAACCCTCCCGATTCAGGCGTGAGACTACTGATTTCAGTGCTAGTCTTTCGCTTCCCGATTCCTGCAAGGAAAAACCCGGGGGCATATTACCAACAACTAGCGGTAATTTTGTCTCTAACTTGTTTAGAGACAAAAATTATCGCCGCACATCGGCGAATTTTATCGCACATAAACCTTGCTATTAGCAAGGTTTATCGCAAATGCGATAAAAAACGGCCGCAATGCATGAATATCGTTGAAAAGTCAGCGATATTCATGCATTATCCAGCAAATGCTATTAGCCATGTTATCCACTTCACATTGAACAAGCGCATGGTCTTTTAAAGATTTGTGAAGTACTCGGGGCGGCGGTGTGTGTGTGCCCTCTTTCAGGAGCGGGCGGGGGGGCACTGCCAGCAATTTGCAGGCCAGGCAGTGTTCAACACGTGCATCACCCTTTCTCTGCCTGCTATTGCGCTCCATGCTTCGGAAAGGTAAGAAAAAGAACGTGCATTTGAGTTTGAAATGTCCGATCTTGTAGCAGTACACTTGCAAAGCCCACACATGACAATAACCCGATTCAAGGCCCCATTCACCCGATTTTTAAAAAAAATATAGTACTCCAAGACAGTTACATTTTAAAACTTTATTAACATTTAAATATAACGAACGCAACAAAAACTGTAAATATATTTAACCATTTTTTGAAATTAACCAGAACTATAACGATAACAACAACAATAATATAACTTTTATGCCTAAATTACGCAAACATTTAGCTAATCTGCTAAAGGGGGGAGTCGCAATTTCTTTACAATAATCAATAATGAAAAATCCACATCAATAGGGTTGCCCGTTTTCTCGATGCAGCACTATAGTGCAATATACACAGCACCTGGGGTGTCAAGAGTGAACAGGTCTTTCTTTGTTCCTTAAGATGTTATCTCCGAGAATGCTGATGCATTGGTGTCTGTACACTTCTTTGTCAATTCTGTCAAGATGATAACTGCTTTATAAACAGACGATATCTTTGTTTAGTCATTAGTGTTAAGTGTGTCTGAAACTACAGTGCCCTTCTGTTTTTTTTTCTTCAGGCTCTACAGAGTTTTGTGTGTTGTTCTTTTGAGCGACAATTATTCCAGAGGTTTCAGGTTCACTTGTTTTGTCCTGCAGTGAGTTAACAGCTTTAGAGAGTTCATGTTTATTTGCTATGTCCTGCTGTTCGTCAACTGCTTCAGAGACGTCAGCCTCATTTTTTATGTTTCAGTAGATCCTGGACCTGCCCGGCAGCGCCCAAAATGGCGCCGGTGTAAATGGGACTCGTAACTGCTTGTTCTGTACTGGTTGCCCAACCTTGATATCACGAGATACATATGCAGTTTTGAAGCACATGGCGGAGGCTTGTCTGCTGTAGTGGGGTGCCCCTTTATCGTTTCAGTCGCCATTCCGCCCGCTTTTGCTACACTGTGCCTTTTCCGCCATTCAGCTGTTTAGCGCCCGCTCTTACGGCTACAGCGTCTCGCTCACCATGTAGTTGAGTTGCTCCCACTCTTGCGGTGCAGCGATAGGCGGCTGCCACAGGACTCTTAAAATGGCGGCCGGCTCTTTGGATTTGGGGCTGGTCCAGTAAAATGGCCCTGGGACACCTTGGAACTCGGACGCTTGTCTGCCAGGGCTTGGGTTCCATTCTCGAAAGCGTCCCCTCAGCCTTGAAGATTGTACAAAAGTCTTGGGGGCCCTCGACTCCCGCAGGCTTCCGGTGGGGAGCGGCTGCCATGATTGCTTGCGGAATGGCCACGACGGAGCTACGAGATGGTGGTGCTCTCATGGTGACGGCAGCTTCAGTCTGAAACATCCAGAAAGAAGGTGGGGCTTTCATCGTTTGGGGAAAAAAAATGTTTTAATCCAATGAAAAGTCTTATTTTTAGGTCACATGACCTAGTCTTACATAATTAGGAAAAGAAAAGTAAAATGAACCAATGAAAAGTTTTATTAACAAGTCACATGACCTGTTATGCTTACGTTACGCGCTGCGCGGCGCGCTCTGGATCGTTTCCGGGAAGCTGCGCCTTGCGCACTGGAGCACTTCCGGGTGCGCTAACGCGTCGCGTCATATGACGCATTACGCGACAATGCAGGTGCAGAATATAGTCAAAATGTCTCCACCAACCAGCGGTCGGAATACAACCGCTTTCAGCAGTCCAAAAAGTTCGGTCAAATCTTAAGAGCGGGAGCAACTCAACTACATGGTGAGCGAGACGTTGTAGTCGCAAGAGCGAGCGGTAAACAGCTGAATGGCGGAAGAGGCACAGAGTACCAAAAGCGGGCGGAATGGCAACTAAAACGGTAAAGGGGCGCCCTACGACAGCGTGTCTTCAGGTGAAACGGATTGTGGGACAAGGTCCAGAATGAAAGATTCTTCAAAAGGGAAAAAATTCCGCCGGACCCCGGGAGCCGGCCGCCTATGCCGGGGGCGATCTCAGGCCTCACCAGGGCAACACGACTTGGGGAGGGGGCAGGAGCCAAGCGCCCCCTCTCAGTCCGCGCCATCTCACCGCCCCTCGGGGGCCTCCGTCAAGCGGTTTAGGGAGGCACCGTATCACATTGTTTTCCAATGCAGTCAGGTCCACAAATGGACCCCACTTACTTTGAATAGTGAAGCTGCAGCAGGTGCAAATAAGGTTTAAACAGTGTTACAAGAGCTGCTTAGAACTCTGAAGTATGGCACTCTACAACCAGGACTTATGCCATGTATGTAAGGCAGTGACATGGAAGCAAGTCAGGGACAAAAAGCATGAACGAACATTCACGTATGAAAATCTTATTTGGAGAAGGGGTAGAATCCAAACGCCCCCTGCCAGTTCGCGCCAGTACACCATATGTGGAAAATCTGAAGCCATCATTCTACAAACTCTCAACGCTTGTTATCAGTGCATGAGTTTCATGCTCGATCGATTGAGCTAGCCGGATCGGGCAATAAAAAGTATAAAATAGTTATGTAAATAGTTATTTAATAAAATGTTTCTGTAAGATTCGGTATTTACCGATTCTGTAAATACCGAATCGGTATCCCTCATTGATTCCTATGGGCCTTGAAGCCCATAGGAATCAATGTGCATTACCGAATCGGTATTTACCGATTCGGTAATTACCGATTTCTGCAAGGGTGCAGGGGGTGTCACTTTGACACCCTCTAGCACCCCCAATACTGGCTTGTGTGCCATGTGGCACACAGACATGCCCTAAGGGCATGTCTGTCTGTCACATGGCATAGGTGTGCATGCACACATGTGCATGCACACCTGGATTCGGTATTTTAACACCCAATTGGATTGGGTGTTAAAATACCGAATCTGAAGGGCCTGTGGGACTGAAAGTAGTCCCATCTACATCCCGATTTTTTAAAATCGGTAAACTTACTGATTCGGTATTTTTCCGATTCGGTAATTTTACCGAATCAGTAAAATACCGAATCGGAGAAAAAAAGGTCCCCTACATCTCAAAAGGCCAAATACCGGTCGGAAACGGCCGAATTCGGCCATTTCCGACCGGTATTGGCCACCTACATCGGGCCCTAAATTAGGCCGGTCCTGATTACAAGAACCATGTAACTGGATGTGTCTGCATATCAATGAATGGTCAGGGGACTCCGTGCATTCTTCCCCATTAAGGTACACCTCTTTCCCGTCTTTCAGGCATCTATAAGTGAATGGAAGAGACCACGTCTCATGGAGGAATGAGTTCCCTAATAGTTCATATCTCCCTATAGCTATATAACGCATACAATTAGTAAACTTGTACAAGGCAAATAGCAATGTGATTAATCCGTGGATAAGCCACGTTGCAGCAGCAGCTTCAGCAACAGAAAACGGTAAAGACTCCAACCGCTCAATGTGTAACATGGAAAATGAAGCATCACGCATAGAAAGCATGCATTGTTTGTCAGTTAAATTAAAAGGTGCAAAAAGAGAGGAAACGTTCATGTAACTCCAAGGCACGCGACCAGCCTTAAGTGTCTGCAGGGTCCAAGCAAATTGCATATTAGAACGCAATTGATTCTGACTAAGGTACAAAACAGACACTTCATCATGCACAATATCAACAACAGAAGATACAATATTATTCAATGTATAAATGCGGGAAGAAAGCATGTTAATACTGTTGTCTACAACAGCAAGCACTTTTCCTAAATTAGCTTGATCTATTGCCCTTAGGCGCTTAGCAGAATCAACTTGTGAATTTTTCCAGACTTCATTGTAAATCGCATAAATCTATCTTTTAGATCTACCATTAGCTGGGCCCTTAATGAAGTCGTTTAAATCCACCTCATCAGTCAGCTTTGAAAGATGTAATTTAACAGCAGCTAATGTAGAATGTTGTAACAAATTCTGACATAATTTGCCAACCGAATAAGTGGTGGCAGTATAGTCAGCATCAAAACGCGGATCAGGCCTGACCTGTGTAAAACCTTCAGCTAAACCCAAAAAGCGACGTTGGCAAGAATCAGAGCTTCTGTGCCACATAAGCCAACCCTTAGGATCCAAACTGGATACATTGAAGGATGCATTTTGCATTAACGTTTGCAAGTCTCGAATGGAAGACTTTGTAAAATTATTCCAACCCGAATATTCTTCTAAATCAGGAAAGGAAGGGGTATTTAATTTTTTTGAAGTAGCCAATCCAAAGCATGTTGTCTGGAAAATGGTAGAATTTAAAAACAACATATGATTTGGGATGAGACATGCACGGTGCAAAGCCTCAGTGCCTTGTACCTGCTAACTTTTAGAGCCCAAACTGATTTAAGGTTAATGGTTTCCTTCCATAGCTCATAGCCATTTCCAGCTAATCTGTCTAGAAAGGACTTCGAATACAACAATTTAGTATTGGTAAGTCTAACTTTGGACATGGGCTTCTGTGTCATCTTAAAGTAAAACGACTCAGGACTTGATTGATTAAAGTCGGTAAAATAAGTGTACTTTTTCAAAAATGTACTGAGGCTGCCTTGTAATGGTGCCGGACAATGTTCCCACTGTGTGTAATTTACAGTACCCCTTCTGGAACTCGTTTTATGGAAGAAATGATTGCCAAAATGTTGACAACAAAACAAATCACCATAATTAGCAGATTCTAAATACAAATCCTCAGCATCAAAGGCAGCATAATATTTCAAATCAGAAAATAATGACTCTACGGCCTGAACATCCCAATCATCAAAACGTATGTTTTGTTTCACCACATCCCCCATGTTCACTCTGAGTACATTAGGGACATTAACCACTTCAGTGGGGCCATGGATTTGAAATTTAACTGCATCCCACACAATCCCATCAAGAACCGGCCAAGCAGTGATGTTCACAAAATTCAAGTCTCTCTTTAGTCTGTGTGCAGAATGGGACGAGGAAAGGGGGTCCAAAGTTTCATTAAGATGCTGAATGCATGTTCTCTCCTCGACATAGTGTCCATCGACCAGACGTAAAAAATAAAACACAAATCCAATTGACATAAAAAGATAAACAGAAAAAAGCACCAGCCAAATATATGTCCATGGAGGGACCAAAAAATGTTTTTTAAAGAACGTGGCAAATGTTGCTAGACGTGAGGGCTTCTTCGAAGTTACTGAAACAGAGGAAAATGAGAATCGGGATTCTGTGGTCAAACGGGTCTGTATGTCAGGCATCGACAAATCAGCAGGATAGGCATAGTCTATGTCATCAATGTTATTAACGTGAAAAGAATTTAATAAAGGATTGGAAATGGCAGGCATCTCGAGGGCCACTTCCGGCTCAGAATTTGAAATAGTGGCCAACACATAATTTCTCACCACCGAAGGACAGGAGACAGCCGGTGTCATACTATGAAGAATCGTCCACCCTGTGTAACTTGACATTGTCAATTGAGATAAACCTGTTTTCCTTACGACCTGGAAGTGGTGGTAAAATGACTGTTCTTGTGCCCTTCACTCCGAGAACCGGTGCTCGATAGGAAGGACCAAATTCTTTCTTGTTATCGATCTTCTCTTGAACCAGTTCACCAACTTTGTATAGCCAGCCAACTACCGGGATCTGCAACGCATCATCCGATGTGGAGGGCAAGTGTTCCTTTGCTAGACTGTCTCTGGTCTTTTGTAGATCCTGTAAAACATTGCAATGTTCATCCACGTCAAAGGCCATGGTTTGAGCCACGCAGTCTAGACCATCGAGGTCAGGGACATACATCTTGATACCAAAGAGCATTTTGTACGGGGTCCACCCACCCAGAGACCTTCTAGGGAGATTGTTTAGAGCACGCTGCACGCCATTAAGATGGGCTAACCAGTTTCTGCCAGTGCCTATAACTCGAGCTGTCAAAGATTGCTTTATTTCATGGTTCATTCGCTCCACTACACTATTACCCTCAGGTCTGTATGGAGACGAAAACTTGACTTGGACCCCCAACGAAATCATAGCATCCTTATACGCCTTAGAGGCGAAAGCCGGACCCTGATCCGAATGGAAGGTACCAGAGGCAAAAATCCCTACAAAAACACGCAAATCTCTAATGACAGTCCATGAATCAGCGCTGCGATGTGGCCACACCCACACAAAGCGTGTGCATGAATCAACTGCTACTAAGATGTACTTATACGCAGTATCAGAAGAAAAAGGACCACAGTGATCTAAATAAACGCATCCCAGTGGTTATTAGAAATGTACAACTGTGTCTGAGGCGGACGCGCAGCAGTCGAAGGCTTGATCTGCTGACAAATGTCACATTGAAGGACATAATCACGTGTCTGTTTGTACAGTCCCCGCCACCAGAAATCTGAGTTACAGTGGCTGAGACGCCCGCATGCGCCGACGCCACACCTTCATGTGCCGCTGTAATCAAAGTAGCTCTGCGATCCGAGTTGGGAATCAAACGTTCGCTAACATCAGGAATTTTCACATAAGGAACCTTATCGGGACTTAAGTGGTATGTGTACTTCGAAGGGAACCCCGCAGGATATTTACCTCTCTTCTCAGTGGCAGCAACTGCCGCCAAGATGTCATCATCTATTTTGCTTTTGGACCATGTAACAGCTGCAACTAAGTATTTTGATACTGCTGATTTCGCCGCTTCATCAGCAAGCGAGTTACCGACAGCGTGGACCCCTACGCGCTGATGGCCGAGAGTATGAATCACAAACACAAGTGGCAACCGCTCTTTAAGCTCAGCCGCGCAGACCCAGATCATTTTATGTTTTATTGTGCTACCCTAGGAATCATGAAAATCATTCTGAATCCAATAGATCAAGTTTTCATTGTAAGACTGGACACAGTAGTAAGAATCACTCACAATTAAAGTCGTCACACAAGGATCCAAGTACTCCAATGCAAGCATCAGAGCACGAAGCTCTGCTTATTGTGCAGTGCAGTCTCCTAGTATCTGCGTGTGCACGACACTGGACTTGAACTCGTCTTTCACCATGGCACCGACCACAATGGCGCATGCGGAAACGTAGGCATGTTTAGAGCCATGCGCAACCTGCGCCGAACCATCAGTGTAAATGATGCAATGGAAATCCTCCAGGGGTCGCATTGCTAAAGGACCCGGATGAACAAATTCATACTGCAAGTGCTCCTGCGACCATAATGAGGCATCAAAAATAAACGTGACATCCTGGGATGTCAAGGAAGCAGCCCATTGAATCCACCGAGGGTGCAAAGCCTTAGGATTAGGTACACTGGCTTTTGTGACTGCTTCCAAGGTAGGACACGGGGTAACAACCAACATGCGCTATCCCTGTGACAGGGCATGTTCCTTAAGAATAGCCATCCGCACAGCCGTCAAAACTTTCTCCACACTTGAAAAGCGCAATTCAGCTGAAGTGTACAAGTGAGACTTGTAAGCAATAGGTACTGTGTCTCCTTCATTAAACGTCAGGCACGTGAAACCCACCGTCCCATGGATAATTCTTATCACCAGGTTAGTCTGGTTATCACGAGTCAGTAAGAATTTAGAAGCGAGCAGATCAGCTTGCAAAGACTGCAGGATAGCTGAATGCTCAGGCAGGCAGCATGATTTAGAAAAAGATGGTTGTATCAAAGCATACAACGGCTTGATACGCTGGGCATATTCCGAAATGTATGTCCTCCCGAAATTCAAGAAGCCCAGTAGTGATTGTAATTTTTTCAGTGTTGTTGGAGCGCGCAATTGTGCGCATTTCTCCAGGAAGTGAGGAGCCAATCCCTTTACCTCATTGTTGAGCTCGTAGCCCAGAAACAACACTGTGTACTCTGCAATGTGCGATTTTGCAAAGTTGAATTTGTGACCTAAGGCGGCAAAGGCACAAATTATCCCGTTGACTCAACACAGATGCTCCCAAAGCTCGTCGTCTGTGAGATATATGTCATCCACATACAAACAAGCATCTGGGTCGATTCCCTCCAAGAGGGAGACTATGCGGGCAGTGAAAATCCCAGGACTATTCTTACTGCCCCTAGGCAAACGCCGACATTGTTTTTGCACACCGCCGCAAGTAAAGGATGTCCATTGGGAACTTAAAGCATCCAATCTATGGGCATAAAAACCGTTGGAAATGTCAAGCGTGGTTTTAAACCGCTTACGCACAAGACAATTCACAAGAGCAGAGCCGTGGGTATTCTGTACTGCACAGTTACGGCAATGAGAGTTTAAATGCCGGTAATACAATACCAAACGATATGAACCGTCTGCCTTGTTCACAGTAAATAGAGGGTTATTCATTGGTGACACACACGTTTCAATCACACCTTGATATTCCAGTTGTTCAAGGATAGCCGCGACGGAAGCCTTTGCTTCTCGCCGTATGGGATATTGAGGTTGAGGCTGCGGCTGAGACCATAAAGGAATATCATGGCATGGGGACAATTTATCCCAACCACATCGATTGCGATACACAGCCGGTGCTAGAGCTAGAGCCCATTCTTCTGCAAAGTGCAGCGCATCCTCTTTCGAGACTGTGTTCGCGAAACTTGGGAGGATCACCTCCTCCCCTCGTGGAGCTGCGAGCACAAAAGGTGGGGGCCAGTCAGCCTCTGAAAGCAAAATGTCATAAGTAGGCAATAGATTTTCCCAAAATACCCCTTTAATGGTCCGCTGTATGTCACCCTTGATTAACAGGACAATTTCCAAAAGTCTATCAGGGGGAGCAACTCTGGTGTCAGCTATTTCAATGACAACATAATTATCATTCGCTGTCACCTTCAGTAGTGGACGGAGTGCCTCTCTCACTATGGTAATCTCTGCCGCGCTGTCCAGCAAGGTCAGAGCCCACGTCAGATTCCGAAGCCGTGTTCTCACTGTCTGGGGCATATCGATGAGCTGTTAAGGCTGCGACTTCTTCTTTGCAAACTGTGGTCTCCTAGGCGTAGAGCCTTCCTGCTTTTCTGCACCGTTCCTTGGGCAGGGCTGGTCACGTCCTTGCTGGTCACCCCGACCCCTGCCGCCCCCTCCACCACCGGTCATCGGAGCCGATGAGTCCTGAAAGGAGCGAGGAGAGCGTTGGTCAGAAGCCTGAAAACGATCAAGTGTTTTAATCGTCGCGCGGTCGCGCAAATCATAAACACGTTCCGACAGCGTAGGCAACAGAGACGCAGCGCGAGAAACCTGTGTTTGTTGTTGTTGAGGTTGCTTTCCCTGTTTCTGTTTTTTAGGCCAATTTGTTTTTTTGGACTTGGGCTGAACGTCAGTCTCCAAAACTGGTCCCTGGGGCTGCTTTTTCTTCTTAACAGAAAAAGGCTTAAGTTCCTTGGCATTGCGACCCACGGTTTTATAAGCCGCCACAATGATCCTCGCTAACTGTCGGGGTTTCTCGGCATCTGGAAGCGCCGCTAACGCGTTAGCCACCTGAAAGTTCACTGCATCTCCCTTGACATTCGCAAGGGTCAGATCGCAAACTACATCAAAGGTGCCACACAGGCGCATGCCCAATTCAACCGCAGACTCCGGTCCGTGATCATCTAGAACACGTTTAAGGACCGAAGATAGCACGGACATAGACGGGGTGCCATAGCACCGCACATAGACTGCTGCAAAAGTCTTTCCCCAAGATTCACAGTCAACGAGCTCAGATGCCAAATCTTTCGGCAAACTAAGCGTAAGAATCCGGTGTTTTTCACCCGGAGTCGTATTAGGAAATACAGCTTCCAGCTGGTCAAATTTCTTGGCAAGCCAGAAAGGAAAATCATCCTTATCCTGGGGCTTCTTGCCCATGACCGAATTCACCATGACAGGACTGATTTTTAAACCGCCATGTCCGGCCGGAAGCGCCGCACCCCCCGGGGCTCCACCCGGAAGATTGCGGCCCATGTAATGCACTAAGGCTCTAATCACGGCAATTGCGACTACATGTAGTCGTCTGAGTTCAGCCACGTTACAATTGCCGTGTAGAGGATGAGGGGTAAATCCAGCCAAAACAGGCCAACTAGTGCCTGAAATCGACAAAGGACCTAACCGTGGAGCGGTTAAAGTGTGGGGTAGGGCGCCACCAAACCAAACTCCATGCTGCCAAACATCAATAGGAACTTCCTGTGCCTGTACGGAGTATACTCAATAGGTACAGCCGTGGGAGCGTACGTGTGGAAAACACCAGAATTAGCGTCCACTGCAGGAAATGTCACCCACGAATAAAACAGTTCATATGGATAAGCATGTTCTGCACTCACCACCATTATCACAGCCAAACCTTCCAAAGGAACATTATAAGCCCTCAAATGATCACGCACCGCAATGCGACTATGCTGCAGAATGTCCACGGCTTGGGCCATGACAGCACAAGAAATATGAAAAACAAAGTAAACTTTGTAGCACAACTGAGTAATAATTCAAGGAAACCGTTTTAGAAAGAATCAAGCTTGAAAAGACCTATTGCAAAAAGAATTAGGTTTTTCCGACACCACCGTATTCCCGAAACGACAGTGAAGGGGTTAAGGTTTGAATTATATACTACTCGAGTGTCATGATATAAGGCCAACAACGTATGGGCGCCATGTAGCGGGAATTCCGTTCTCCTACAGAATTGTGCATAGAGACCTGGAACCTCGGTGAATTCGGATGGCCCAAAACTCACCTCAGTATCCAAAATCCCCTTACCGAGCTAGCTACAGTGTCTCATTGGTCATAACAAACTCCCAATGCTTAGACAGACCAGAACATGAACTTAGATTACCTCAAGTATCGTGGAACACATGAACACTCCTTTGTTATATAATCATTACAAACCAGAACGTGGAGTAAAAGAGGACACGTGCATGTTTGAAATATTTATTTACTAATGCAAGGTTCTCAAACGCAGTATCTTGTACAATACTAGCAAACATGTTATAAGCAACAAAGTTATCAGCATAGTTATTAGTCCATAAAAGGCGAATGGTGACAGCATACTAAGATGCTGTAATGAATAGAAATTAACAACACCTAAATCTCACCCTCCCTATTTAGCATAGTATTTTATATCTATGAAGGTCTCATTTGGGTTTTAGCAGGGCGGGCCCATACCTCAAAATCTCAGTGGGAGAGGATAACATCATCTTCCACCAGCTCTCTGCATGCGAAGCACCATCAAGTGTGTCTCGTGTGTGTGCAGCACAACAATATAAAGCCCGCCTAGAGCCAGATTTTGGCAGCAGCATGTGTGTTATGTCTATGGACGTGCTAAGATCATTTCTCACAACAACATCGTGTTTAGGTATCCTTTCAGCCTTCAGCACTCACTGTGCAGACAGTGTACCGAGCAAAACAGATATCAGAGCAATAACACATTATTTCTCAAGTAAATCATGAAGCTCTTCTGGGTTGAAAGCTAAATCAACAATTATGTGTTGTGTGCAAAATGAGGCAGAAAGGTAAAATGGCATTTAAACTTTGTAATAAGCTCATGCTAACTTAACACAGTATACAGAAAAGAAGTAGCTATATGACAAAAGTGTATATATTCCTTCAATTTTTCAAAATGAACTTTGAACCTTATTATGTGTACAGAGATGTTGTGGGACTTATACTGATTCTACTGTGAATTTTCACACATTCAAAGATGGCCGCGACAGTTGCTCATTAGCCACATGGGGGGTGAGCGTGTTGCTCAATCACATTACTTTTGAAGTGTATTTAAACATGGCGTTTACATGAAACTACAAGTGTGATCACGGTGTAATACCGAAATGCATAGATTTATTTTGCCTAATAAATTATTGCAAGCATTTGGAGTGTTCGAGTGGTTCCTGAAATTGGCGGGGACTTGCTGAAAGAATACATATATATATATGACGCTCGGTGGGGTTGTCCAAAATACAAGCCGCACGCAGAGGCAGTTCTGCTTTCCCCAAATGACTTTGATTACAGTCAAGCAGTACATTTTCCAGTAAACAAAAGCATTACGCCACAGCCCAACAAGTTTAGAGTTTTCCTAGGGTCTTGCAGTGTGAAAAGCGCAAAACCGGCTTCACCTGACTTTTAAGCGGTATTGTGCGCCATGATTGCCTGACTCTAGATGAGCATTCATGTAGCTTAATGGGATGTGAAGTCCGAAATAAATCCTGAGATGGATGCGCTTTTCTAATGATTGCTGATTCAAGCTCTCCATATATATATATATATATATAGATATATATATATATATATATATATATATAGATATATATATAGATATATAGATATACATATAGATATATAGATAGATAGATATATTTATATATATATATATATATATATATATATATATATATTTATTATCTCCTGGCGGTCGCCAGTAGGCAGTTATTGTTAGGTCCTCGTTTCTATTTTAAAAAGCGTGTTTTTCTTTTGCCAATGTCTTTGGTGCTGTTTGATGAATCTTCGCAGCATTTTCAAAACAAATGGTTCACTCAGGTCAACTTCTATCTTTTGGGGTGATTCATCGAGCGGGGGCCAATTAAAAAGGAGGTCCCAAAACGCGTTTTCTCCATATTAATTTCCATAGGAAACTTTAGACAAAGCTACAGCCTGAAATGCTGAACGGAATTAAACCAAATTTGGCAAAAATGGAGGTCTTCGTTCAGACAAAAATTGTGTTCAATAGTTCCTGAGAAATTAAAAAAAAAAAAAATTGATATCTGGTGGCTAAGGAGGATTTGCAAGCTCTCCAGAGCAAGAGCTTCAATCTGATTGGCTGCCAACACTTCAAACAAAGAAGTGTTGGCAGCCATCTTGTGACTGAGTAAAACTAAGTCACAGGAAATCAGTAAAAAAAAGATAAAAAACAAGATAAGGGGGCAGGGTAGAAACACCCTGACCCTCTAGGCGTGCTCAGAGGGACCTACAGAGACCCCGAGGCCCACCAAAAAAGCATTGTTGTTTTAACAAATCGGCAGAATTTGCACTGGGTACACAAATCCCACTCCCGCCCTGTCATTGCAAACTATGCTTCGCTTCATGGAAGCGAGAGCAGAAAACCTGCTCTTGCTTCCATGAAGTGAAGCAGATTGCTTTTGGACTAGTGGATCTGCATGTCAGCATCTCCTCTTGCCCAAAAGCAATGCCGGCTCCGCAGGAGCCGGGGAACCGGCTGATACCGCAGGGGCATTGGGGCTTCCCTGTGGTCCCCAACGTGTGGCCAGGCCCCGGGGATGGGGTGCCCAGGGCCAATAGTGGCCCAGGCAAAGGGGGGGCCATGTGGCCCCCCCACCTAATAAATAAAACCTTTTTTTTATAGAATGAGGCACAGCCCCGGAGGGTTGTGGTCCCCAAGTCCAATAATGGTCTCAGTAGAGGGGCCGCGAGGCCCGACCTCTTTAAAAAATAATTATTTTTAATTAAATATGTGGCCATGCCCGGGGGGGATGGGGTCCCGTTTAAAAGAACTGCTCAGGCGTTGGTGGATGGGGCTCCCAGGGCCCAAAAATAATACAAATAATAAAGGGAAGGGGGAGCCACACAGCCCCCTTCCAAAAAGCAAATTAAAAAAAGCCGGAATCATGCTGGAGGCCCCGCCCATCCCCACACCACTGTGCAAACACACCTCCTGGCACTTTCTGGATTGGGGGATTAAGCCACCTTGAATACTAGTGGGCCTATAACGATAGCGGGCGGACAATGTTTGCCCGCCACTGTAACGGTAAACAGGACCGACCGCAAGAGGTGTGGCGGTCCCGCTGTGCCTATTAGGATGCAACCTCCACCATGGTGGTCGCATCCTGTATATTTAACATTGTGGCGGGCTGTCCTGTAATCAGCACCCCCCACAATGTTAAAAGGGCATGCTGTGCATGTGCACGCTTAACGTGATAGGCACCTTGTGCATGCAAATGTCAGGGGTAGCATGGGTACCCCCAAGTGCACCCCCCAAACCTCTGGGGGCCCTCGATGGGCCCACAAAGGCATTCTCTGCATGCCTTTTCATGGCGGAGTCTCCACCATGGAAAGGCATGAGAGCGCCATTGTCGTAATACTGATGGTGGTGCCTGGAAGGCACGCCACCATATTGCATGTCTTTTCCGCCCAGTAAAGAATCGGGCAGATTGCCTACCTGTGGGAAACTGGTGGACGGTCTTTCCGTCCGCCTGAGTCACCACCACCATCGTAATATGGAGGTTGATAAATGTAAGGCGGGCGGACGAAAATGGCGGGCAGATCACTACTGCCATAAGAACGGTGGCAATCCACACGCCATCCAAATAGACCCCTAAGGGTCCTTAGGGGTCAACTAGCCCACCAGGAACCCCCAGTAAGCCCCCACACAGTGGGATTGCTGAGAGGTGGTCCGAGGCCATGCCCCTTTTTACACCACTCTGTAAACGTGCCTCTTGGCGCACTGCCGGTGGAGCGATGAGGTCCCTTTGTGTCCTGAGGACTTCAGGACTTAGTGGAGTTCATCCCCCAAGCAGCAGTGCACCAGGAGCGGCGTTTGCAGAGTTGTGTAAAAAGGGGGCGTGTCCTTGGACCACCTCTCAGCAATCCAGCTGTGTGGGGCTACTAGTGATAACAGGAGAGCTAGTTGGCCCCCAAGGACCCTCAGGAGACAATGGGACTACATCTCCCGAACCAAGAGCATGCCAAAAGGCGCATTTGCAGCGTAGTGAGAAAGGGGGCATTGCCTCTGTCCTCCTGTCAGCAGTCCCACTGTGTAGGGCTTAATGGAGGTAACAGGTAGGCTAGTTGGCCCCTAAGCACCCCCAGCAGCGAAGGGGACTACAATCCCCATCCAAGAGTCATTAAGCTGACAAGCTCGTGGATGAAGCACCTGTGCGCCAGTGAGAGGTACTGGACCTGATATAATGTTTGGCACCCTAATCAGCAAACCCCAAAATACATGTATTCTCTACTGATGACGGTTACTAAACCAGAAACACGTATCTAGAGATCAGCACTATCTGCGCCAACCTTGGCAAAATACTCAAATATCGGTGCGAGCTACACGAGACTGCATTTCCCAGAATGCCAGGGGTGAACCTTGCCTGACAGGTCAGCGGTGTGCTCCAACATTCTGTAGTCTATTTAAAGTACTCCTGTGAGTCATTAAGCTGACGAGCTTGTGGATGAAGCACCTGCGCGGGAGTGAGAGGTACCAGACCTGATATAATGTTAGGCAGCCTAATAATCAAACCCCAAAATACAAGACTGTATTCTCTACTGATGCCGGTTAATAAACCAGAAACACGTTTCTAGAGATCAGCACTATCTGTGCCAACCTTGGCAAAATACTCAAATATTGGAGCGAGCTACAAGAGACTGCATTTCCCAGAATGCCAGGGGTGAACCTTGCCTGAGAGGTCAGCGGTGTGCTCCCACATCCTGTTGTCTATTTAAAGTACTCCCGTGAGTCATTGAGCTGACGAGGTCGTGGATGAAGCGCCTGCACACCAGTGAGAGGAACTGGACCTGATATAATGTTTGGCGGCTTAATCAGCAAACCCCAAAATAGAAGACTGTATCCTCTACTGATGATGGTTAATAAACCAGAAACACATATCTAGAGATCAGCACTATCTGCGCCAACCTTTTGCAAAATACTCAAATATGGAGCGAGCTACAAGAGACTGCATTTCCTAGAACGCCAGGGGTGAACCTTGCCTAAGAGGTCAGTGGTGGTTAATAAACCAGAAACACGTGTCTAGAGATCAGCACTATCTGCGCCAACCTTGGCAAAATACTCAAATATGGAGCGAGCTACAAGAGACTTCATTTCCCAGAATGCCAGGGGCGAACCTTGCCTAAAAGAGGTCAGCGGTGTGCTCCCACATCCTGTTACCCATCCAAGAGCACACCAGGCTGCGCTTTTGCAGAGTGGTGGGCAAAGGGGTAGTTGGCCCCTTAGAAAGTCCTTGGGGGCCAAGTACCCTTCCTGTTACCTCCAGTGAGTTCCATACAATGGAATTGCTAAGAAGTCTTTGGAGGCCATGCTATCCTTTCTCCACCACTCTGCAAACGCGCCTCCTGGCACACTTCTGGTTGGGGCATTAAGTCCACTTTACTCCTGAGGGATTTTGGGGGCAAGAAGCCTTCCTGGGGCCTCCTGTAAGTCCTACGCAGCAGATTTCCTGAGTGCTGGTTGGAGGCCCAGCCCCCTTTCCCCACCACTCTCCAAAGGCGACTACTAGTTAAAGAAGCATTTGGAAGGTAATAGGTCTTGCATTTGGGAAAGTTACGGCTATTCGCATTGTAAATGTAAATGTTTTCTACTAATGATTTTTGGAGTGGAATGTATGTATGTTGTGCATAGTGGAATTATGCAGTATGTTGTGAGGTGAAATTATGTGGATGGAAAATATATGGTATTTAGGGGTCTATTAGGCTGGCGGTCGGAAGATCAACCCAATCGCCAAGGAAGCATGAAAAGACCGCCCGCAAGGACCACGGCATAACCGCTGGTTTGATTAGCATGCTCCGCAGTTGAAATCTGACCACTGCAGTACGATCGCAGGCATTAACATTGTGGCAGTTGTTGTTGCCAGCAGCACCTCCACGAAGTGAAAAGGAGCATGTCATGCATATCATTGCACTGCGTGGCAGGCACTGCACAGTGCCTGCCACAGGAACATCCCCAGTGCACCCACATCCCCCAACACATTTGGGGCCCGCAATGGGCCCCCGGAGACATTCTCCACAAGCCTTTCCATGGCGGACCAACCGCTGTGGAAAGGCTGGCTACTGCTGACATCAAAATCAAGCCGGCGGATCCTGGCCCTGCACCAGTACCATTGTAGCGGTCCAGTCCCGCCCGCTAGGCAGGGGTGTGGACTGGTACTGGCAGAAAAGTGGCGGGCAGAAAATCTCACTGCTGCGATCATCACCGCAATGCTAATGGGACCGCTGGTTTTCTGGGTTGCAATCGTGGGCGGATGTCCGCCACTGGTCTGGCAGATGCCACCACCTTCCCGGTGGCGGCCATCCGGCCATCCATCCGCCATCCTAACAGACCCCTTAGTGTATAGAAGTTATGTAGAGTGAGATTATGTGTTATTGAGAGTAATTATGTGGTATGGTAGTCTGTGTTGTGGAATGGTAACCACAGGTTTAGTCTTCCTAATTTCCATAGAAGCTAAACTATAAACTCAATGAAACAAAAAAAGAACAAACTACTGAGGAGCACTTCTGGACCTAGTCGGAGGTCTGAGTAGGGCCTCTGAAATTATGCGACAGTTTTGCTGCACCGACTTTTGCACAACTATACATTGACCATATTTTCCACTTAATCCATCATCTGCTGCCCAATCTGAAGATTTGAATGTAAATGTAAATGTAGAGGTACTTGTATAGAGCACGACTACCCGGAGGCCTCTCGGCGCTTGTACGAATACTGCTGAGGAACCCTTCCTGGCCTTTCCCTGTGAAGTGCCCACTCCTGGGCACCCCCAAGGTGAAGCCAGGCATCCTAGCGTTGTTGGGGCTGTTGTGGAGATTAAGCAAGCTATTGCCCAGAGTTGCAGAGTGGGACTGATGATTAGAATAGGCAGAAAGGCGAGAATGATCAGGTCCGAGGAAATTGAGCCGAAGACCGGCCGAGGCGGGTATTGAACCTTGATCCCGGGCCAGACTTCTGCATCAGGTTCTGCCACTCTAACCATTGAGCCACACTTCTCCAAGATTTGAACAAAAAAACCTTGTTGCAAGCTCAAACTTCTCAAACACTACAAAAAACGCAGCGAAAAATGCTACAGCATGATGGAAGGCCCTTTGCAAACCTACAATAGTCACCTATTACTTATTTCTAAATGTGGGTATTAAATTGGTACTAACAGCATGCAAACAACTCTTGCTTTTTTCTGCGTCTCTTTTGCCTCTTTCTACATTTCTGTTGTATCTTTCTGTACTTTTCTTATATTTCTGTACTACTTTTTCCTCTTACTGTTCATCTGTTCTACTTTCTGTACCTTATTGCATCTTTCTGCACCTCTGTTGGCTCTTTCTACAACTCACTTGATTCTTCCTGTATCCCTCTTGCCTCTTGCTGCACCTTCCTTCCCTCTTTCCGCACCTCTCTTGCCTCTTTCCGCACCCCTTTTCCCTCATTCTGTACTTCTCCTGCCTGTTTCTGTACTTCTCTTGCCTCTTTCTACACTTCTCTTCACTCTTTCCTCACCTCTATTACTTCTTTCTGCATGTCTATTGCCTGTTTCTGCACCCAACTTGCCTCTTTCTGTACCTCTGTTGCTTCTTTCTCTACCTCTCCTGCCTGTTTCTGCAACTCTCTTTCCTCTGTCTGCACCCTTCCTCCCTCTTTCTGCACCTCCCTTGCCTCTTTCTGCACCCCTGTTCCCTCATTCTGTACTTCTCCTGCCTGTTTCTATACTTCTCTTGCCTCTTTTTACACTTCTCTCTCCTCTTTCTGCACCTCTGTTACTTCTTTCTGCATGTCTATTGCCTGTTTCTGCACCCATCGTGCCTCTTTCTGTACCTCTGTTGCTTCTTTCTGTACCTCTCCTACCTCTTTTTGAACCTCTATTGTTTCTTCTGTATTCCTCTTGCCTTTGTGCACCCCTCTTCCCTCTTCCTTCACCTCTCTTATCTCAGTCCGCCTTTCCTTTTCCCTCTTACTGCATCCCTTTTGCCTGTTTGTGCAGCTCTCTTGCCTCTTTCTTCAGGTCTTTTGCATCCTTTTGCACCTCACTTGGCTCTTTCCGCAAACCTCTTGCCTCTTTCTACAGTGTTCTTGCCTCCTTCTACACCTCTTTTGCTTCTTTCTACACATCTTTTGCCTTTCTTCACCTCTCTTGCCTCTTTTTGGACCTCACTTGCTTCTCTCTGCACCCCTCTTGCCTCTTTCTGTATCCCTATTCCTTATTTGTGCAACTCTCTTACATCTTTCTGCATCCCTCTTCCTTCTTTGTTCAACTATCTTGCCTCTTTCTATACCTTTGGTCCCTCTTTCTGCACCACTCTTGCCTCTTTCAGCACCTCTGTTGCTTCTTTCTGCAGTTCTCTTCCCTCTTTCTGCACCCCTCCTGCCTCTTTCTGTAACCCTCTTGCCTCTTTGTAAGCCTCTCCTGCCCCTTGCTACACCATGTATCCTTCTTTTTTGCAACTCTGTTGGTTCTTTCTGCACTGCTCCTCTCTTGCAAATGTCTGCAACCCTTTTGCCTCTTTCTGCACCTCTCTAGCCTTTTTCTGCACCCCTGTTCCCTGTTTCTGTACTTCTTTTGCCTGTTTCAGCAACTCTCTTGCCTCTTTTTGCAGTTCTCTTGCCTCCTTTTACACCTCTGTTGCTTCTTTCTGCTCCTCTCTTGCCTCTTTCTGCACCCCTGTTACTACGTAGAAGCCAGCAGTGTTGCTATTTCAAATATGTGCTGTGTCAACTACTCAGGGCTGGTGACACAAGATGTTGGAATGTACCATTGAACATTCACATAGTCTGAATCTGTTTTGGGGGTACTTTAGTGTTTACATACTGAACATGTGTACAACTACTTGAGATCAAAGTGTCTCTGCATGTGACTTGTGCTGTAAGCTGTTGTTTTAGTCCAGTCATTGTTGGCCCTGTGTTAGTCAAAACATAAGATGTTGGACATATCTAATAGGGGAATTTAATTGACATGTGTTCACTTTTATTTTATGTAGGAGACGACCAAATGTGCATCGCCCATTCACATTACTGGCAGACATGGAGGTTGAGGACATCATACGTAAATTCTATTTGTATCGACCTACCCTTCACGATCTATGTGGTCAGTTGGATCCCCATCCAAGGCCTCGCAGAACCTATACGACTGCTTTGACACCAACATATAAGGTGATGGTGGCCCTGCATTTCTTTGCAACTGGTTTGTTCCAGTACACGGTGTCCAGCACAGGTGGGATGTCTCAACCAATGATCATCATGTTGGTTTGTGATGTCCTGTCTGCAATAATGACATACAAGGACTGCTACATCCATTTCCCCAAAAGATATGAATTGGCAGCTGTGAAGGGTGATTTTTATGATCTTGCTCACATCCCTAATGATGTGGGTGCCATTGACTGCACACATGTTGGCCTGGTTCCATGACAGGCATGTGAGCACATATACAGGAACAGGAAGCATTTCCATTCCATTAATGTGCAAGTGGTATGCCAAGTGGATATGATTATCTCCATGTCTGAGCCATATTTTCAGGATCAGCACATGACTCCTACATACTGCGTAACAGCATCGTACCACAGCTGATGGAAAATCTGCATCGTGGATTGTTAGTGAGTACACAGATTCAAGCAGTCTGCTGTATGTGTGACATGCTGTCCTCAGATACTGTTATATTACAAAATTGGTCTGTGTATCCCACACCTAGGTGACTCTGCATATCCCAACCTGCCATGGTTGCTGAGCCCACTGAGGAATCCCAGGAACCCTGGTGAAGTCTGCTACAATGATGCACATGGGAGGACACATTGTGTGGTGGAGCATACTTTTGGGCTTCTGAAGTCGAGATTCCGGTGTTTGGGCAAGAGCGGAGGTGCACTACTCTACTCTCCCCAAAAGGTGTGTCAGATCGTAGGTGCATGCTGCATGCTCCACAACCTGGCCTTGCGCAAAGAGATCCCCCTGCTCCTGGACAATGATGAGCAGCATATGCCCCGCCCTGCAAACCCACACATGTCCAGTGACGACGATAGTGGAGATGAGGAAGGTGTTGACCTGCGTCAACAGCTCATCAACAACTACTTTCCTTGAGTGTGAGAGACATTGTACAAAAGTGACATAGACTGCTGTTTTTGATGGTAGTGACAAGGACTAGAAGAGCTTTTTGACTGCTGATTGTTGTTGGCTCTGTGCTGATGGCTGATGTGTGTGGCACAGAGTAGTAATGACCAGCCACATGATGTCTATCTTGATATTGTTTCTCATTGTAATTTGTGCTGGTTTATGTACCTTGATAACTAGTGTTGTGTACTGGCTGTGATGCCATCACCTGACAAGTAAATGTTGTTCTCCTGTGTCTTTCCAGGTCCCTTCAGCCTCTCAATGCCTCGTCTCAATCTGAGCTTCTGGTACATTTCAATCTGAGTCAACAATATACATACTGTGATGAACATGGAACGGATACAAAGGCATAGGTGTGTAAAGAGTGTTTATTTACAGTGAGTATTTGTGACAGACAAGTGATTTTTTACAAAATGGTGCTGAGTGAATTAATGAGTTGTCAGTAATGGTAAATGAGACAATAGAGTAGTCACCACATTGATGTAGTGACACTGTCCAACAGACACCTGCCATCAACATGGCAGTGTTGGTAAGGATAGTCAACAAAGTCAATGGAAAGAGGAACAGAGGTGCCATCATGGCTGGCTCTGGGACTGGCGTTTGGATGGTGCTTTGCCACATTATCCTCCTGTGGTGTTTCTCAGACAATCCCTTTGTGTTTTCCAGGGGGGGGGCACTGCTGTGGGCTCAGCAGTGTCTGAGGAGTCATCCTGTTGCAGTTCAACCCTCTCTGTGGCCGTAGCTGAGGTGGTGGGAGTATCATCCTGAGGGCCACTGGAGGGAAGTTGAGCTGTCCTTTGGGCCCCATGACTGTCACTCAGAACACCCAAGAGCTGGCCCATGAGGTCCACAATTTGGCCCATACGTGTGTTCATGGACTTCAGCTGCAAGCGGAGCTCACGCACTTCTTCCGTAACCTGGCCCATGTGTCCCTGGGTTTGCTCGTATGTCCCAAGGACTCTGGAGATGTTGGACAGGGCTTCAGTCCCAGTGTCCTCTCGAATTTGTCCTCCTGTTGCCCTCCCACCTGCCCTGCTGTCCAGGACCTGTGGCATTGCCACTCTAAGCACCCGCACACTCTCCCTGCCCTCCTATGATTGTGTGGTGGTGGTGGTAACCACTTAGGCAGGGAGAGTGTTACAGGATCTCTGGTGGCGGTGGTGGTTGAGGCTGCACAGGTAGTTGCATCAGGGGTCAGCGCTGTTGTGATTGCTGATATGGTGGTGGGGACAGTGGGGGCCTAGGACGTGGTGCACCCTGGCAGTCCAGATGGGCCAAGTTCTTGCTACTCACCCGAGAAACGTATGGAGTCTGCATCCGAGAGTCAATGTTCCGAAGGGGGGTGGGTGGGGGGGGACTAGCTCTGCAGGTTAGTTTTGTCGTCTGCTGCAGTTGCTTGTGGATCTCTTGTTGAACAGACGTGAAATCGTCATTGAAGTGCACCTCACCAGCTTGGTGTTCGACGTTTGGATGTTACATGTGATACACTACACAGTTTACATTGATATAATTTTGTATGGCTGCAATGTACTGTGCATCATGACATGATGTGGAAGTAACTACAGTACTTGTCTATGGTGTGCCATGTAAATAGATGCCATGTTCCATGTACATATTGTGTGATTACAAGGACATATTGTCATCTAACGACTTTCAGCACATCAACTGTATGTGATGCTTCTTTTTGGGTTGCTCTGCATGGCAGACGTTTCATCTGAGCAAGAACTAGCCATTGTAATATTATGCATACCTTTGTCATATCATGTACTTTACTTTCTTTTACCAACTGAACATGAATGTTTTGTGTTCATTTGGGTCTTCATGCTCTGACAGCATGGCACTTACATATAGCATTCAGTGCTGTGCATGATTGAGCCCTGAATTTCTTCAACATGTAACTTAGTGAGTCAAAGTTTTGTTTTCAGTGACTGTTACGTAATCTTAGCTGTCTGCACACTGGAAGTGGCTTCTGGATCTATGTCAAGTTGGGTGACATGTGAGGGCTGGTGTGCTCATATGGCAGGGTATATGCACTGTCTACCTGCCTATTCTGTGACACAGTTGAGGAAAATAGCTGCCACACGGTTCTGGGTGTGGGTGTGTATCATCCTGCTGAGCTGTGGGACAAGGGGTCCTGGTGGGAGTTGGAGTGCTGGCTGCTTGTACACACACATCCCTCCCTGTTGAGAAGGCTACCTCCCTGTGAAGTGGAGCCGATGAAGGCAATAGATTACTGTTTCGAAAACGAGGCAGTATCTGTGAGGCCTAAACAAATAACATGTCACATTTGTCCTTCACTGGGAACCAAACACCCTGGTGTAGCGCCTTACTCTCCCAGAGTAGCGTTGCAGAGCATTCTAAGACTTACTCAAGGGAGGTGGCGTGGGCTAGTAATCGCCATTTACAGGTACACAGAAATACCACTCAATAATGAATTGTCCAGTCTGTACTTTGCTTTATAAAAGGAAGAGTATGTGTATTAAACACACACACTACTCAATACTATGAACCAATTCACAAATATACATAAGCTGTTGGAATTACTTTGTGACATTGCATAACATCTCCACCCCTCCCACAGGGGGGGGGGGATGGGGTCTAGTACCATCACTCCCATGTATGCACATCATATTTCCCCTAATGCAGGTAGTTGAACATAACCTGGAGCGAGGGCCCTGCGGACTGACACCATCCAGTGGTGACCCACCACATTATCTCAACCAGCCTTTACAATAGGCACCCCAGCCCTGGTGACCCATAACCCTGCCTGAGCATCCCATACCGACCATGAAGTATACACCTCTACATCTTATGGGCTAACAGTCTGGGTTCTTCTTCACCTAACGCAGCAGCAAGATTGCATGTTCAGCCATCCCTTCACAATGAGCTACTTATTAGATTTGATAATATTTATAATGCATTGCGATTACAACATCTAAAAGGCATCACAGATGAAATCACAGGATTAAGCATATACAGACAGATAACCTAGCAGGAATGTCTAGCAACATAACCCCATTTGGCTTATGACGTCGCCCTACACAGGTACTTCACATAACACATTTGACTGTCAGTCCCTCTTAAAGAAATAACGTTAGTGAATGCATTTCTGGTGCAATTACACCTCTTCCCCTCCAGGGGATGCACTTCTCCATCCTCAACTCAGCCCTTCACACCTTGATGCGCTTCTCAATACACCCCCAGCTGTAGAATAAAGGTTCCAGCCCAGGAGGTAATTAAATGCTAGCTGAGCCCTTGAGGGGCTAGTTCTTCAGAGTCCCCAAAGAATTAGGGGGAACTGTTTCTCTTCATGCTGGGAGAGACTGTGTTGGTCTTGCGGCTCTCCCTGCACCTTTGCATGCATCTCGTGGTGACCCCATCCTCCTGGGGCCTTGACAAGCCAAGAAAAAGCTGCTTTCCCTTGCAGGCCAGTCTGGGCCTGCAAAGCATTATGGGGCGCTTCTCCTCAGCCCCATGCAAATTGTAGCGCTGCACAGGGAGAGCCGCACTGTGGACCACCGGACCTGTCCTGGCTTCGTTGGAGGGTCCAGTCCCACCCGGACCCTCAGGTGAGTGATCCAGCTTGGGGAGCCCACCCCCGGCTGTTCCTGCATATTTTTGCGGGCCCTGTCCCACCATGGCCCCTTGCTGCAGGCTCGCTGGAGAGCCACTCAGGGAGCTGACCCCCAGTGGCTCCAGGCTCGGCCAGCACCCTCTTGTGTGCTATCGTGGGAGCCGGCACTCCTTTTCTGGTCTGCCCACTCTGGTGGGCATACACGGAGACTCCTGCTTGTCCGGCCGGACCTTGGGGGAGTGCGACACCACTCCCCCTGCCTTCCTGCAGCCGGGGGGGGGGTTCAGCGGCACTCCCCCATCCACTACCTGCACTTTGGAGCCCTAAATTGGGGTCCCGGTGCCCCAGGCCATCTTCATGGGGAGAGGGACAGCGCTCCTGGGCTTTGTCATCCTCGCGCAGGGTTGCCACTAACTTCAGGGGCTGGAGTTGGGGTACCGGGCCCCAGGGAACCTTCCTGGCATCCATTGTCCTTGTCAATACACCCCCAGCTGTAGAATAAAGGTTCCAGCCCAGGAGGTAATTAAATGCTAGATGAGCCCTTGAGGGGCTAGTTCTTCAGAGTCCCCAAAGAATTAGGGGGGACTGCTTCTCTTCATGCTGGGAGAGACTGTGTTGGTCTTGCGGCTCGCCCTGCACCTTTGCATGCATCTCGTGGTGACCCCATCCTCCTGGGGCCACGAAAAGCCAAGAAAAAGCTGTTTCTGGGCCTGCAAAGCATTCCAGAGGTCAAAGGTTGCCTACCTTCTGGGGGTGTATTTCAACCCCATGGCGACCGATTGGGCCCATTACGGCCTCTTCCTGTTCCTGGTGGCCCTCCCCAGCCACTGGGAGCACTTTCCTTTGCCCTCTTGGTCTCCAAGGGAGGGAACTCAGCAGGAAGTGGTCTTCATTGGCTTCCTGCATCAGCCTTTCACTTGCCTCTCTTCCTGGGCCTCTCTTCTCTCTACGTATAGGCTCAGGCTTCTGCTCACTGGTCCTGGTCTTCACCTGTGGCTCCAGGCACGGTCCTGGGCCAGTCTGGAGGTTATTTATTCCAGCTGCCCATGTTTCCAGGCTCCAGCACCAGTCTTCCTCAGCAGACCACACCCCAGAGAGAGCTCCTCTTTCTGTGCAGACTCTTACAAAATATTGAGGAGGTGGCTGGCAGGAAGTGTCTGTTTGCCTTATCGCACAGCTGCACATCACTTCTCTGCCCCGGCTCCCTAGTTCCTGCCCAGGCCTCTGGATTTCTTTAAAATTGCATCATCCAGGGTTCTCATGCCACATGGTCTCTGAGAGCCCCTTACCCCCTCGCTGCCTTCTTTCCAGACCAGCCTGGTGCCTGGCACCAGGTGTCAGCTACTGATGGATGAACCTGTAGCTCCACCCATATTCTCTTCATGGAGTGGATGCCCTCGCCCTTGGAATGCTTGTTGTACAGGGCTGGGCCACTGAGGCTACAGCTTGGAAAGTAAGGCAATTAATTCAGCCTGGCAGGGCCAGCCCCCAGTCAGGCCCTGGTTATGAGCTGACCCAGAGAAACATGGTATTTCTGGATGACCCAAAAGCAGTACAAATATGATTTATTTTGGACTCTGCAAAATACTTCTTCTCACATAAGTTACAGTGGACGTTAGTGCGTGTCTGGAAAGTGAAACTAGCCCATGTGCTCCCATCCTCGTAGGGGAATAATGGAGTGAAAAACAGAAAAGCACACTGACTTTCCCTGGCATGTTTCTTACCACTATATAAAGCCTATTCCATGTCACCACCCAATTCTGCATACGTCCTGCCACACCATTCCCTTTGTAGCTGCTTCTGGGCTGTGCATGCCACTACACTTGGGCACTCGCATGTACACCTGCATGTAACCAGCCTGGTGCCTCTTGCTCTGGCTGCAGCACAGTGGCCTACTTGTGCCAGGTGGACACCGGTAAAAATACACATGCAGTCCCCAGCGCAGCCCCTTCATGTGTGCACCTGCATGCACACATGTCTGCCTGTAACCAGCCTGGTACCCCTTACTCCAGCTGTAGCGTAGCGGCCTAGTCAAGCCAGGGGGACACCAGTAAAATCCACATGCAGTCTCTTTCATCATGAGTTCACTGTGGGTGAGTCCCAACTTATGGGGCTCTCCCACGGTAAAAGCTCAACAATTAGGTGCTCAAAAAGTGAAAAATCCGGGCGGCTCAGATGGTCAGAACCACCTTCTAACAGTTACACATGGGTCTTGGGTGGGGGGAATGTTCCATCCTGCTCAGCTGTGGGGCAAGAGTGCCTGGGGGGAGTTGGAGTGCTGGGTTCCCACCCACAAACACCCCTCCCTGTTAGGATGGATACCTCCATGTGAAGTGGGGCAGAGGAAGGGAATAGGTTACACATGGCTCTTGGATAGGGGACTGTTCCATCCTGCTCACGAGAGCAAAAGATGGCTACCTACCTGTAAGTTTGAAGAGAGCAATGCAATGTCTGTCAAATGGTTGTGGCTGTGAGGAGTGTTCCATCCTGCTCAACTGTGGGACAAGGGTACCTGGTGGGATTTGGAGTGCTGGCTTCAGACCCACAAACACCCCTCCCTGTTAAGATATCTACCTACCTGTAAGTTTGAAGACAGCAATGCAATGTCTGTCACATGGTTGTGGGTTTGGGGAGTGTTCCATCCTGCTCAGCTGTGATACAAGAGTGCCTGGTGGGAGTTGTAGTGCTGACTGCCTGTACACACACACCCCTCCCTGTTTAGAAGGCTACCTCCCTGTAAAGTGGAGCAGAGGAAGGCAATAGGTTACATATAGCTCTTTGGTGGGGGGAATGTTCCATCCGGCTCAGCTGTGACACAAGGGTGCCTGGTGGGAGTTGTATTGCTTGCTGCCTGTACACACACACCCCTCCCTGTTGAGAAGAATACCTCCCTGTTAAGTGGAGCAGAGGAAGGCATTAGGTTACACATGGCTCCTGGGTGGGGAGAATGTTCCATCCTGCTCAGCTGTGGGGCAAGGGTGCCCGGTGGGTGTTGTAATGCTGGCTGCCTGTACACACACCCCCCGCCCTGTGGAGAAGGTTACCTCCCTGCGCAGTGGAGCAGAGGAAGGCAATAGGTTACACATGGCTCTTGGGTGGGGGAATGTTCCTTCCTGCTGAGCTTTGGGACAGTTTGGCCTGGTGAGAGTTCGAGTGTTTTCTTCCCACACACAAACACCACGCCCTGTTAAGATGGCTACCTAACTGTAAGTTTGAAGAGAGCAATGCAATATCTCTCACATGGTTGTGGGTGTGGGGAGTGTTCAATCCTGCTCAGTGATGATGCAAGTGAGCATGAGAAGGCTACCTACCTGTAAGGTGAAGGCGATCAAAGAAATGTCTGCCACGTGGCTTTTGGATTGGGGAGTGCCCCATACTGCTGGCCTGTGGGGCACGTGGGCCTGGTGGGCGTTATAGTGTTGGCTTCTCACCCTCAAACACCCCTCCCTGTTAAGATGGCTACCTACCTATAAGTTTAAAGAGAGCAATGCAATGGCTGCCACATGGTTCTGGTTGGGGGGAGTGCTGCATCCTGCTAGGCTGTGGCACAAGGGGGCTTGATGGGATTTGCATTGCTGGTTTCCCACCCACAAACAACCCTCCCTGTTAAGATGGCTACCTAAATGTAATTTTGAAGAGAGCAATGCAATGGCTGCCACATGGTTGTGGGTGTGGGGAGTGTTCCATCCTGCTGAGCTGTAAGACAAGGGTGCCAGGTGGGAGTTGTGGTGCTGGCTGCCAGAACACATGCCCCCTGGGAATGTTGCTAGCTACCTTTGGGGTGATTCAGAGGAAGGAAGTGTTAGATCTGTGAGACAGGTGTTGGGAAGAGTATAGTGCACATGAGTGCATTTGGGCCTAGGAAGTGTAGCTTTGTAGGTGTGCAAGAGAGTACATAGCAGTGCAATGGTAGATAGTTGTTGGTGCTTACCAGCCTCCACTCCCCCAGGTATTCCTATGAGACTCTCTGGATGCAGTATGGCAAGCACCTTCTCCCCTTTGGTGAACGTTAGTGGAGGAATGGGAGGGCCACCGCCAGTCCTCTGAGCCACCTCATGGTTCTTGTTGACACGCTCTTTCACCCTGGTCTTGAGGTCATTCTACCTCTTCCTGATCTCCTGGGTTTTCGGGGTGGTCCCTACTGCATTGACTTTTTTGACTATCCTTGCCCATATTTGATTTTTAGTGGCTAGTGATGTTTGTAGGACCATGCTTCCAAACAAATGGGGTTATACTCTGATTACCTCACCTACCATCACTGACAACTCATTGTGAGTGAATTTGTGCATTTTGTTCTGTAACATGGTGTGTGATGTGCAAATTTGGGAAAAGTGCAGGTGGGAAGGTGGTGGTGGTGATGTGTGTGGTGTGGGTGTGGTTATGAGGGTGTGATGTGTGTAGATTTGCTTCTCCTTTGTGCTGCTGGGATGGGCCCTTCAGTTGTGGAGTTATGCAAAGGATTCTGGTCAGGGAAGGGCTGGTTTTATACTCAGCTATGTGAATGGGTCAAAATGGAGTATTGATGTCAGGTGTGTTGTGTGGGTTGACCTGGGATTTGTATTTTTTACTTGCCATGGATATGTGTCATTGGGGTGTGTTAGGTGTTTTTTGAGGCCGAGTCAGATTAATGGCCACATTTGGTAGCCTTGTTGTGTGGTAGCTTTCGACCGCCATTTCTCTTCTGGAGCTATTGCAATGGTCGGAATACAACAGCCCTTCTGCCAGCTCTCCCATTCATCAATTGTTGTGATTGTGGCGGAAACAACTCAGCGTTCCGCTGTCACCGCAATCATATCCTAATTTCATATGCGGTCAATCCGCTGGTCGTGTGGCCGTTTTGAGTCTATCCGCAGCATATCCGACTGCTGCCGACGGATTCTCACCTGCTCTGGCGGTCCTGGCGGAGTTTGGTGTGATCCGTCCGCTGCAGTCAGATTTTTCTGGTGGATCATCATAATTCCTGCGGTGCCTGCGGGCTGCTACTTTCCACTACCACGGCGGTAAGAATGGTTTTCCGACCATCATCCTATGCGACCACATAGTTTAAAAAATGTTGTTGGTAAGTAATTCTATTTAGCAAACCAGTTTTTATTTACATTTTCAATGCTTTTCTGCTGTTTGTGTATATTCATCATAAATAATACTTTACCTTTAGTAATGATTTTTATTCTGTTGATTATTTTCATATATAAAATATATGGTCATTTTTAGAGCTGATTTTTGATGCTGTAGTTATCTGTTGAGATATGAAATTGTATAATAAATCATTTAATTCAATCAGGAATTTGTAGAGCGCATTACTCACCCATAAGGGTCTCAAGGCGCTGGGGGGAGGTGCTGCTACTGCTCAAAAATCCAGGTCTTAATCGAATCCTGAAGGTTAGTAGGTCTTGGGTCTGCCGTAGGAGGGTGGGGAGGGTGTTCCAGGTCTTGGCGAGGTAGGAGAACGATCTGCCACCGGAGGTCACTCTTTGGATGCAAGGGACGGTAGATAAGGCACGTCGTCAGAGCAGAGCTGGCAGTTCGGAGTGTAGAAGTTGAGTCGTCTGTTAAGCTATGCTGGTCCGGTGTCATGGAGTGCCTAGTGTATGTGAGTGAGGAGTTTGAAAGTGATTCTCTTGTTTATGGGCAGGCAGTGCAGGTCTCTCAGGTAGGGTGAGATATGGTTGTGTCGGGAGATGTCGAGGATCAAGTGGGCAGAGGCGTTCTGTATGCGCTGCAGTGATTTCAGCAGTTTGGCTGGTGCTCCCACATATGCGTTTCCATAATCCAGCCTGCTGCTGAAAAGGGCCTGGGTGACCATTATTCTTGTGTCAGTGGGGATCCACCTGTAGATCTTGCGGAGCATGCAGAGGGTGTTAAAGCAGGAGGAAGAGATAGCATTGACTTGCTTGGTCATGGAGAGTGTTGAGGCGAGGATGACAACCAAGTTGCGTGCGTGGTCGGTGGGTGTCAGTGCTGCTCCCAGGGTGGTCGGCCACCAGGAGTTGTCCCAGACTGAGGGGGTGGAGCGAAGGATGAGATCCTCCATTTTGTCCGAGTTCAGCTTCAGGCTGCTGTTCTTCATCCATTCGGCGACAGCTTTCATTCCTTCAATGAGGTTGGTTTTGGTGGTGAGGGGATCCTTGGTGAGGGAGAGGATGAGCTGTGTGTCATCGGCGTAGGAGAGGATGTTGAGGTTGGGAAGTCTTGCGACGTGGGCGAGCGGGGCCATGTAGATGTTGAACAATGTCGGGCTGAGGGATGATCCTTGGGGTACAACGCAGATGATCTTGGAGGCTTCGGATCGGAAAGGGGGGAGGCAGACGCTCTGGGTTCTGCCGGAGAGGAAGGAGATGGTCCAGTCCAGTGCTTTGTCTTGGATTCCTGCGTCGTGGAGGCATGTGCGTAGGGTGCAGTGGCAGACCATGTCAAAGGCGGCTGATAGGTCCAGGAGGATAAGGGCCGCGGTCTCGTCATTGTCCAGCAGGGCCCTGATGTCATTGGTGGCGGCGATGAGGGCCGTTTCAGTGCTGTAGTGGCTGACTGGATGGTTCCAGGATGTTGTGCTCTTCGAGGTAATGGGTCACATGTTTGTTGGCGGTTTTCTCGATGACCTTGAGCAGGGAGATAAGCCGGATGTTCTTTTGGTCCCTCGGGTCTGCCTTGGGTTTCTTGACATAGGCGTTGATCTCGGCGTGCTTTCAGCTCTCCGGGAAGGTCGCAGTCTCGAAGGAGATGTTGATGGCCTTGCGGAGATGAGGTGCGATGGTGGTGCTGGCTTTGTTGAAGATGTGGTGTTGGCACGGGTCTGACGGGGAGCTGGAGTGGATGGTGTTCATGATTTTGATGGTGTCCTTGTCGTTAATGTTAGTCCAGGTAAGCAGGGGGTCGCTGTGGGTGGTGGCTGTGGGGTCTGAGGTGTTATTGGCTGTTGTGGTGGTCTGATTGTCGAAGCCGTCGTGTATGTCTGCGATATTGTGATGGAAAAAGGAGGCAAGGGAGTTGCACAGTTCTTGTGATGGTGGGATGTCGTTGGTGTTGGAGCTGGGGTTGGAGAGTTCCTTTACAATGTTGAAGAGCTGCTTGCTGTTGTGTACGTTGGTGGCGAGGCGGTCCTTGAAGGAGGTCTTTTTAGCGGATCTAGTGAGGTGATGGTGTTGGCACATGGCGTTCTTGTGGGCTGCGTGGTTCTCCAGTGTCTGTTCGTGGTGCCATTTTTTCTCTAGATTTCAGGAGGTTTATTTAGAGGTCTGGAGGACCACTGTGAACCAGCTGGCATTCTTGTTGGTGCATCTGTTGGAGGTTTATTTGATCGGGCGAGGGTGATGGCGCAGTCATCGATCCAAAGGCTGAGGTTGCTGGCAGCGGTGTCGGGGTCCAGAGACTGTGGGTGCGCTATGGGCAAGGGTGGTGTTTAGCTGGTCTTCCGTGATTAGGCTCCAGCTGTGGCAGGGGATCTTTTGGGTATGGTGGTGTGTGGTGGGGCTCCGGAAGGTGAAGTGGATGCATTGATGGTCAGTCCAGTGGAGTTCGGTGGTGTGGCTGAAGGAGAAGTGGGAGCTAGCGGAGAAGATGGTGTCATGTGTGTGGCCGGCGGAGTGGGTGGGCATTGTGACGTGCTGTCTGAGTCCGAGGTTGTCGAGGTTGTCCATCAGGGTGGTGGAGTTGGTGTTGTTGTTCTTGAGATGGAAGTTCAGGTCTCCGAGGAGGATGTAGTCCATGGAGGCGAGGCTGTGCGTGCTGACTAAGTCGGTGATGGAGTCGCTGAACAGAGGCCGGGGTCCTGGGGGTCTGTATATCAGAGTTCCTTGGAGTGTGGTGTTGGGATCAGTGTGGATCTGGAAGTGCAGGTGTTCGGCGGTGCTGAGAGTGTTGTCGGAGTTGGTCGCGAACTTTAGGGTAGGCTTGTAGAAGATGGCGATTCCACCTCCTACTCCGTTGGTACGGTCTCTGCGGGTGATCTTGTAGCCATCCGGGATGGCTATGGTGGTGTCTGGTGGCGAGGAGTCGTTCATCTAGGTCTCTGTCAGGAAGGCAGCATCCGGGGAGGATTTGTCGAGCAGGTCCCAGAGTTCGACGGCGTGTTTGCGTGCGGAGCGGGTGTTCAGGAGTATGCATCTGAGGTGGTTGCGTCCTGTCCTGGTGGGTGGATTGGTGGATGGGATGCTGGTGTAGATGCAGTTCCGGCAGGGGAATGGTGCTTGGGTGCACTTCGGGCGGCCAGAAAGCAGGTGTGTGATCATCTGGTGTTGAGTGCATGGAGGGTGCTGGCATCGTAGTGGAGATGGGTGAGGTGGTGTTTGCAGGGGACAGGGGGTCTGGCACTGGGCACAGTCCAGGCGCAGATGGGTTTGCCTCAGGCGCAACTTCGGCACGCCAGCAGCACTCCCTGGGCAGCGGCTGCCATAACAAGGGGAGGCGGGAGGGAGGAGCAGCTGGGAGGTGGGAGCGGACCAATTTGAGCGGGGGTGGGGGTGCAGGGGACGCAGTGGCGGGAAGAGAGGATGGCGAGGGATACAGAAGGCAAAAAGTGCACGGAAATATTACAAGGGGAATGGAAAGGAAGAAAAACGAACACAGTACAACAATTAAAACAATTAAAATACAGTACAAAACATGCAAAGCAAACCTACGGCCTACAACTGGCCAACAGGGATGAGGTGCAGGTGGTAGCCTGCGGGCGTAGGAGGGCCTCAAACGTGAGTTAGCTGCGGCAGCTGTGGCTCAAGGGCACGGACAAACAGGCGGTGCTGTGCAGCGTGGGGAGCGACCAACCTGAAAGGGTCAAAGGGTAGCTCTCCTCACCGCACAGAGGCCGCCATAAGAAGGGGAGGTGAGAGGGAGGAGCAGCTGGGAGGTGGGAGCGGACGAATGGGAGCGGGGCGTGGCCGCAGGGGATGCAGCGGCAGGAAGAGGGGATGGCGAAGGATACAGAAGGTAAAAAGGGCACAGAAATAATACAAGGGGAATGAAAATGAAGAAAAACAAACACAGTACAACAATTAAAGCAAAATACAGTACAAAACCAGCAAAACAAACCAAAGGCCCACTACTTGTCACCAGGGATGAGGCACAGTTGGTAGCCTGCGGGTGGAGGAGGGCCTCGAATGCAAGTCAGCAGCGGCAGCGGCAGCTGGGGCTCCAGGCCACGGACACACAGGCAATGCTGTGCGGTGTGGTGAGTGACCTGCCTGCCTTAATTAAAAATTAAGAAAAAAGGAAACAATATCCAGCACTTTCCCAGAGATACACATTTATTGGAGTAGGAATAGTTGTTTTGTGCCCACGACTATCCAGGACTTTCATAGAGGCAAGTTTATTTTTTATTAGGATTTGTAATCTTTCACAAAGCACAAGCCAACATTTTCACTTCGGGAAGCACCCTTTGGATTAGGAATAGTAATTTTAATACCACTACTATCCAGCATTTTCCCTTAGGCAAGCACACTTTGGAGTCGGAAGAGTAATTTTAAGCCCACCACTATCCAGCATTTTCCATTAGACAAGCAACCTCTGGAAAAGGAATAATAATTTTAACCCAACCACTTTCCAGCCCTGTCCCTAAGGCAAACATCCTTTGGAGTTGGAATATTAATTTTAACCCCACCACGATCCTGCACTTTCCCTGATGCAAGCACCTGTTGGACTAGGAATCGTAATTTAAACCCAACCACTATCCAGCATTTTCTCTTAGGCAAGCACCCTTTCGAGTTGGAATAGTATGTTTAACCTCACCACTATCCATCACTTTCCAATAGGCAAACGTTATTTGGCGCAGGAATAGTAATTTTAACCCCACCACTAACCAGCACTTTCCTAGATGCATGCACCCTTTGGAGTAGGAATAGTAATTTTAACCCAACCACTATCCAGCACTTTCCCTGAGGCAAGCACCTTTGGAGTTTGAATAGTAATTTTAACCTCACCACTATCCAGCACTTTCTCTTAGGCAAGCACCTTTTGGAGTTGGAATAGTAATTTTAATCCAACAACTATTCAGAACTTTCCCTTAGCCAAGTTTCTTTTGGTTTAGGAATAGTAATTTTAACCCCACCACGATGCAGCACTTTCCCTGATACAAACACCCTTCGGAGTAAAAATAGTCATTATAACCCCCCCACTATACAGCACTTTCCCTGATGCAAACAACCTTTGGGGTGGGAACTGTGGGGCAGATTTACAAGCCCCATGCGCCGCTGGTGCATCACATTGCGTGATGCACTGGTGGCGCAGCCTGCTAAGGGGTATTTACGAGCACAGGTAAAGTTACCCTGCGTGACTTAATCTGTGCTTGTAAATATCGCCCCTGTTCACGCAACACTGTGAGTGTTAGGGGCGGGACATTGGCATTTCTGTGGGTGTTCCCACACAACACCCATGTCCACTGATGCATTTCCAGATTTACGAGAAATCGTAAACCTCTTTCAATGGGTGCTGCATTGAAAGAGGAAAATTCCTGCAGTGATTGCTTTTGTGCAGGAAAAGGCCCCTTCCTTCACAAAAGCAATCCCCCCATGGTTCAAGGGTGCCTGCGCCGGTGCATGGCAGGTGTTTCTGCGCCAGCGCAGAGGAGAGCACATGAATGCGACATATCATTGTAGACATGTTGCATTCCTGTGCTCTGAAAGTGACGCAGCGTGACATAGCCAAAGGGCTTGTGATGCCGCGCTTTGGCACTTTCTTGTAGATCTGCCCCAGTAATTTTAACACCATAACTATCTAGCATTTTTTCTTAGGAATGCACCCTTTGGAGTATGAAAAGTACTTTTAACACAAATACTATCCAGCAATTACCCTTAGCCAAGCTTCTTTTGGAATAGGAATAGTAATGTGATCCTCACTGCTATCTAGCAGTTTTCCTTAGGCAAACATTCTTTGGAGCAGAAATTGTAATTTTGGGCACACTACTATATTGCATTTTTTATGAAGCAAGCGACTTTCAAAGTAGGAATACTTATCTTGACCCCACCTCTGTACAGAAAATGTATTTCGGCAAGCAATGCATTTAGTAGAAATAGCAAATGTGGGACAGATTTGCAAGCTACTTGCACCACTTTTGCATCAATTTTCCAATGACGCAAAAGTGGTGCAAGATGAAACACATGTTGGCTGCCTTTTGCAATTGCTGATGATTTTGGTTTGAGTTTTGGAATTACTGGCTTCTATATTGAAATAAAAGATATTGGATGCCTTTAATGCTGGACTATTTGTACTAAGAAAAATTGAGAAGAATTTTCCTTTTGGACAACGACAAGGATTGAAAGCATGATATTGGTGTTGAGACAAACTAACTGTGATAAACTTTGTTTTTTCTTGGTTGTACCTTGTGTCACATGATTTGTATTATTGATTACTATAATTATATATTTTGTTTTGCTTATTTTAGTAAGTGCTCAGGGAGGAACTGTAAGTTTTTGAATATCCACTTAGTGGATACTGTGGGGTTGTCTGACAGCCGACCCCTTCCCTCCCTTTTGAGGCACTGTTAGGACTTGTGATCTAATTACCACACCCTGACTGACAGTAGTGCGCCCTGTCTAAACCTGGTTGCCAGGATTGTTTGTTGAATTTTATTAGTGCAGGTGGGGGCAGCCACCGGGGTTATAATGAATCAGGACAAGGAAGCTCAGGAACTATTCAGCAATCTGAATGCTGGATCGTCTATAGGTAAAGCCATTGGAACTAGTTAGAATTCGAAACAAGAAGGTTTGAGAGCTAAATTTATGAGGTTGGAACGGTTAAAAAAAGCTGAGCTTAATAAATGGTGGGACACCGCCACCTTAAAACAATATTTAACATTAAACCGAATACCAAGTGGTTGAGGTCACAAATAGTGCCGACTTATGAAGATTTGGAGCCTGATCTGTTAGATGCATGGGAGAAAGAATTGACTAACAGCTCAAGAAACTTGATAAATATACTAATTGAAAATGCCGAGAGAAAAATTTAAAAATTACTATTAGAGATTCAGATTTCTGAGGATGAGATCAAACAGTTGAACTTACCAGAAGCTACAGTTAAAAATTATACAATATTGGATGAAATTCTCACAACTTTACAAGCAGACATTACAAGAAGGAAGACTAGAAAGTTGAAACACTATGAGAATGACTATGGAACCGGACGCATATTTACTTTTGCATGCCGGTTTGATTATTTGATGTACAAATATCCGACTCAGAAGAAGAAGGGTGATGTTTCCAGTGTTAGTGACTTACATTCTTCCTCAAGTAACATTTCGAGTAGCGAGAATGAAGATACAGTTATACAGTAGTAGATACAGTACGAGTGCACAAATAGCTACACTGAGTGGGAATACTTTTTTAGAGGAGGTTTGGAGAATAAGAATAGGGAATCGAGAAGCAGGAGTAAGATTTCGAGAAACAGCAGGACAAAGACCAGGAGAGGAACAATAGGTAAGGGAAGATCCAAAAATAAGACAAGGGATGAGAACACGATCGTGGAAGAACTAAATGTTGCCTCTGCGACTTCGAATGAGATAGAGATTATAAATCTATCCTCACTGGATTTATCTTCAGACATGATTTCTATATTAAAAAAAGGTTTAAGTTTTTGTCCTACAACAAAGATGGATTGGTATCTGAAAAAAGTGGATTTATATAGATTTGTCAGAATGCTCAAAATAAAGAAATATTTTGCAAATTAATCACATGTTACTAGACCTATTAATAAAAAATCAGTACTTAGTAACTTGTCTATACAAGATGTCCATGCTACAAGATTATTATTGTCACTAACTGAAAGTAAGGATGATCCAGTAACGATGTCTCAATTATTAGAAAATTTGGAAATTGATCAAAGTTACGTTGAAAGTAGTGGATTGAAAAATAAATCACGTTGGACCCCTCAAGTGTCCTCTGGTAATGTGATAGATGCCTTTTATAAGGCAGTTAATTTGGACATAGACAAGTAAGTGGATGTTGGAAGAAATAAACACAAATCCACCTTTAGGAATAACATTACCAGGATAGAGAGGGAATCATTAAGGATATTGACAGACAATCCAGATGTGGTCATAAAAATGGTAGACAAGGGTGGAATCATTGTTGTAATGAATAAACATGATTATGATCGGGAGGTCATATACTCTTCCCAACACCTGTCTCAAAGATCTAACACTTCCTTCCTCTGAATCACCCCAAAGGTAGCTAGCAACATTCCCAGGGGGCATGTGTTCTGGCAGCCAGCACCACAACTCCCACCTGGCACCCTTGTCTTACAGCTCAGCAGGATGGAACACTCCCCACACCCACAACCATGTGGCAGCCATTGCATTGCTCTCTTCAAAATTACATTTAGGTAGCCATCTTAACAGGGAGGGTTGTTTGTGGGTGGGAAACCAGCAATGCAAATCCCATCAAGCCCCCTTGTGCCACAGCCTAGCAGGATGCAGCACTCCCCCCAGCCAGAACCATGTGGCAGCCATTACATTGCTCTCTTTAAACTTATAGGTAGGTAGCCATCTTAACAGGGAGGGGTGTTTGAGGGTGAGAAGCCAACACTATAACGCCCACCAGGCCCACGTGCCCCACAGGCCAGCAGCATGGGGCACTCCCCAATCCAAAAGCCACGTGGCAGACATTTCTTTGATCGCCTTCACCTTACAGGTAGGTAGCCTTCTCATGCTCACTTGCATCATCACTGAGCAGGATTGAACACTCCCCACACCCACAACCATGTGAGAGATATTGCATTGCTCTCTTCAAACTTACAGTTAGGCGAGGAGAGCAATTTATGAGGTTGGAATGGTTAAAAAAAGCTGAGCTTAATAAATGGTGGGACACCGCCACCTTAAAACAATATTTAACATTAAACCGAATACCAAGTGGTTGAGGTGACAAATAGTGCCGACTTATGAAGATTTGGAGCCTGATCTGTTAGATGCATGGGAGAAAGAATTGACTAACAGCTCAAGAAACTTGATAAATATACTAATTGAAAATGCCGAGAGAAAAATTTAAAAATTACTATTAGAGATTCAGATTTGTGAGGTTGAGATCAAACAGTTGAACTTACCAGAAGCTACAGTTAAAAATTATACAATATTGGATGAAATTCTCACAACTTTACAAGCAGACATTACAAGAAGGAAGACTAGAAAGTTGAAACACTATGAGAATGACTATAGAACCGGACGCATATTTACTTTTGCATGCCGGTTTGATTATTTGATGTACAAATATGCGACTCAGAAGAAGAAGGGTGATGTTTCCAGTGTTAGTGACTTACATTCTTCCTCAAGTAACATTTCGAGTAGCGAGAATGAAGATACAGTTATACAGTAGTAGATACAGTACGAGTGCACAAATAGCTACACTGAGTGGGAATACTTTTTTAGAGGAGGTTTGGAGAATAAGAATAGGGAATCGAGAAGCAGGAGTAAGATTTCGAGAAACAGCAGGACAAAGACCAGGAGAGGAACAATAGGTAAGGGAAGATCCAAAAATAAGACAAGGGATGAGAACACGATCGTGGAAGAACTAAATGTTGCCTCTGCGACTTCGAATGAGATAGAGATTATAAATCTATCCTCACTGGATTTATCTTCAGACATGATTTCTGTATTAAAAAAAGGTTTAAGTTTTTGTCCGACAACAAAGATGGACTGGTATCTGACTAAATGGATTTATATAGATTTGTCAGAATGCTCAAAATAAAGAAATATTTTGCAAATCAATCACATGTTACTAGACCTATTAATAAAAAATCAGTACTTAGTAACTTGTCTATACAAGATGTCCACGCTACAAGATTATTATTGTCACTAACTGAAAGTAAGGATGATCCAGTAACGATGTCTCAATTATTGGAAAATTTGGAAATTGATCAAAGTTACGTTGAAAGTAGTGGATTGAAAAATAAATCACGTTGGACCCCTCAAGTGTCCTCTGGTAATGTGATAGATGCCTTTTATAAGCCAGTTAATTTGGACATAGACAAGTAAGTGGATGTTGGAAGAAATAAACACAAATCCACCTTTAGGAATAACATTACCAGGATAGAGAGGGAATCATTAAGGATATTGACAGACAATCCAGATGTGGTCATAAAAATGGTAGACAAGGGTGGAATCATTGTTGTAATGAATAAACATGATTATGATCGGGAAGTCTTATCCCAACTTGATGATGACAAATATTAGGAGAGATTGACAGCTAACCCTTTACATTCTGTAACAAACATGATTATTGTAAACTTAAAGAATGGTATGACTTGACTTTATTAGATTTGGATGAATATATGTATTTACGTGTTGAATGTCCTAGATCCCCTTGTATGTATTGTTTGCCTAAAGTACATAAAATCAAAAATAAACCTCCTGGGAGACCAATAATCTGAGGGATTGGTGGGCCTACTGAGAGGATTTCACAATTTATTGACATTTATTTAAGACCTTATGTACAGAACTTGCCCTCTCATATAGAGGATACTAAACATATTCTTAATTTGATGAATGATATACTTTGGGAACAAGGAATGATACTTGCTACATTAGATGTAGTGTCACTATATTCTAATATAGATCATGAACTGGAACTTTAGGCACTGGAAAGCTTTTTGAATAGAAGACCAGTAGAACTTTACAACCATATGAACATGTTACTAGAAATGACTACGTTGGTGTTAGAAAATAATATCTTTTTGTTTAACGACAAATGGTACAAACAAAAACTCGGTACTGCGATGGGTTCCAGATTCGCTCCGTCTTTTGCCAACCTCTTTATGGGGTGGTTCGAAGCGGAGTGGATCTGGGGCCAAAGAGGCTCAAAATGGATAGATCATATATATTATAGGGGGCGGTTCATAGACGACTGCCTCCTAATTTGGAGAGGATCGGAAGAACAAATTAAGGAATTCTTTGTATATTTGAATACAGATAATGTTAACATGCGGTTTACCACTATGTATGATTTTGAACCTGTATTCTTTCTTGATGTTGAACTGTTGGTTGAGGAGGGTAAGTTGAGCAGTAGAAGGTTTCGAAAGGAGACTAGTTGTAACTCTTTGTTACATGCAGGGAGCTGTCATCCTAAGAGTCAAATAAATGCCATCCCATATGGGGAGATGTTAAGAGCGAGGAGGAATTGCTCATGACAACGAGAATTTGAGAACAACTTAGATGATATTGCATCCAGATGCAGATCCAGAGGGTACAATGAGAGAGTCATAAATAAGGCAAAATTGAGGGCTATCAGGCTTGAGAGAGAAGTAACTATACGGACGAAGGTTAGAGCTGAAGAAAAACAGGATATAGTGAGAATGATTACCAACTATGGTGAAGGTACTCATAGTTTGTATGAAGTGCTCTCTAAATATTGGCACCTATTGAAGAGTGATGTAGATGTTGCCCTGTTTCTGAAGGATACACCTAGTATTACCTTCAGAAAAGGTATTACACTTTCTAATATTCTTAGCCCTAGCTATCCTAGAGAGGTTTCGAAAGGTAACTGGTTAAGTAACCAACTGAAAGATTTTTATTGCTCTGGTAGTTGTAGTTTATGCAGATGGTCTGTGCGGAGAATTAATGAATTTAGCTACAACAATACAGATGTCTATAAGATCAATACTTTTATCAATTGTGATATAACCTTTGTCGTATATGTAATTGTATGTTCCTGCATAAAAATGTATGTGGGTAGCACCATCCGTAGATTAAGGGACAAGATGGTAGAACACTTTAGAGCGCTCAAAAATGGAGACACCAGATACCATATAGCAGCGCACATGGTACAAAATCATGATGATAAACACATTCATAAATTCAGTTATCATGGAATTGATCATGTAAAAGTGGATAGAAGGGGTGGTAACAGAACATTGCAATTAAGTCGTAGAGAGGCCATGTGGATAACGAAATTGAAGGCTGTGGAAAGGGGACTAAATCTCGATTCAGAATTACAATACTTTTTGGGTCAATAACATGAAGATTTCTGCTAATGATTGGAACTCGTGTAATAATCGACTGTATAATCAATAGTGTGTTACTCCTGCTTATAAAACTGTTAGACTGTATCAATTTGCTGTAAATCAAGACTTACAAGATTGGATCACTTATGGATGGATTAATTATGTAAAAGATTTGTAAAGGATAATCGTACTATGGTTCACTGTTTGAAATTATATGTGGGGATATTTATACCTTGTTACAGATTCGATATTTACAATTTATGTCATTTTATTATTATTATTATGTTTCTTATATAGCGCCAGAATCGACCCCCGAAGGGGTATCTCCGCGCTTGCCTTGGGAACCCGTCCTGGTATTTCCCTGTGAGATAGCCCCTACAGGGCATCCCCAAGGTGAAAGCCACGCATCCCGCCACGGGGGGGGGGCCATTGTGGAGATTAAGCAAGCTTAATGCCAAGAGTTGCAGAGTGTGAACCCATGATTAGGTCAGGCACCGAAGCGAGAATTATCGAGTCCATGGACATTTGAGCTCAAGACCCTGCCGCGTCGGGAATTGAACCCTGGTCCCGGGTCTGACCTCTGCTTCAGGGTCTGCCTGCTCTAACCAGTGAGCCACACTTCTCCACACTTTTAAATTTGAAACTAATGAAGCACTTACTGATTTGTATCAACTTGATATGCCCTTGGTACAGTTATATATAAATGTGTTCTTGATATGAAAATATTCTTCTTTTTGTGCCTCCTCTGATGCCTCAAACTTCCTTTCCTACCTTTTTGACTTGAGTATAATTATGGAGTTTTATATAGATGTTGACTACTAACTTACAAATGACTTCTTATCGAGTGAAATAAGATTGGCCCAAAGGGGCTGTCTTTTTGTTTCAAGCGCAGGATGTTCTGAGTTCAAGATCGGGTATGAATGTGCCGATTGACTCGGTAAATTCTTTTAGAATAGCGAGTATTTTTTATTCTAAGTTTAGATATGATTATGGTATTTCTTGTACTGAGATCATTTATCAAATACATTTCTTTTTGTATTACTTATTAATTTTGTACAATACTTCTGTCGTTAACAATGAAAATAGATGACAGAATGAGTTTTCCAATGGGGTGAGTCTGGATTGAGTCGGAGTCTCGAATATTCCTTCCCTAGAATTTGCAAAAATAGGGGCTGACATGGACATAACTTTCTTTTTACTTATTATCGAGAATTGAGCAGAGAACTATAATAATATCTTCTCGGTTAACCTACGCGTATAGTTTAACCTATTTTGACCTTTTAAAGATGGTGCCCACGGGATCAACTTTATGAACACTGCTTGTAATGGCGCTCATTCAGTACACAAACAAACTTTTTGGAGGGACTGACACGTAAGTCTCGGTGAGTGATGCATGTTGTAATCTTTATAGTAGGCAATAGAAATTGTTTACGGGAGAGCCTTTAATGACTGATGATTATTTTACCGCAAGTCACATACTCGTGAATTTTTCGACTTCAAAATACTTGAGGTGAGAATAACGGGTATTAGATGCCTATTAGTAAGTGTTTTGGGATTGGGGAGGTATATATGAATATTTTGTTCTATATTTTTCATCCGACTTACAGGATTGGGAGATATTTTCAGACAGCAGGAAGTACAGGAATTTCAAATGTTATTGGTTGCATAGTTACAGGTGAGCAAAGACATTGTAGAATTTTAAGACAGCTAGGAAATAAAATATATTGTTCTTCTGCTTACATTGCAGGACGATTTTTGATTAACTTTTATTAACGGTGACTGCTGGATACACATCGTTGTTTGTCATCATATCAGCTCACAGAACTCAAGTGAGTTGACAAATAATATCTTCATAACTGTATATTGAATTACAGTAATATTAGGCAACCTTGGTTAATACAGCTTACGGTCTGAGTGCCATTTAGGGCTAAATAGGATTAATATTGAGGGTACACTGTATTACATGATGTGTACTTTCAGAGTATTGATGGCGTATATTGCCAATTTATTGATAGCCAAATGGATGTTATATCTTGAGGATGATTGTTCACTTATAGTTCAACCCTGAGCTGTTACACTAGATCGATTTATACAAATTTGGAAAATGTTGGGAATATCCGGAACTTTCATTTCTTTTACAGTGGACTAAGGAAAGATCTTTTGGATGTTTAAGGGCTGGGAAATTTGGAATTTGAGTAAGAAGGTGAATTATATTTTCTTTCCAGTACCTTCTATCTCTTGGTGGTAATGTGCACTATGGTTAAGCTCAACCCTTGGCGGTTTGTTGTATACTTTTGTTTTCTGCTCTTGACACAAATATGGTGACTTCTCTCGTCTTACTCATATCAACTCTTTAATTTCACTGAATTTGAATTTCAATTGTTACCTTAAAAATTGTGTTATTATTAGAACTGCATTGATTTGTATATTATTTCTTTTGTTTTGCAGCCCCGACAAAGTCAATTTGCACAATTAGTGCAAGACGAAACACGTGTTGGCTGCTTTTTGAAAATGATTTGGTTTGACTTTTGGAATTACTGAATTCTATATTGAAATAAAAGACATTGAATGCCTTTACTGCTGGACTATTTGTACTAAGAAAAATTGAGAAGAATTTTCCTTTTTGACAACGACAAGGATTGAAAGCATGATATTGGTGTTGAGACAAACGAACTGTGATAAGCTTTGGTTTTTTTTGGTTGTACCTTATGTCACATGATTTGTAATATTGATTACTATAATTATATATTTTGTATTACTTATTTTAGGAAGTGCTCAGGGAGGAACTGTTAGTTTTTGAATATCCACTTAGTGGATACTGTGGGGTTGTCTGGCTGCCGACCCCTTCCCTCCCTTTTGAGGCACTGTTAGGACTTGTGATATAATTACCACACCCATGAAGCAAGCGACTTTCAGAGTAGGAATACCTATCTTGTCCCCACCTCTGTACAGAAAATCTATTTTGGCAAGCAGTGCATTTAATAGAAATAGCAAATTTGGTACAGATTTACAAGCTTCTTGCACCACTTTTGCATCAATTTTCCCATGACACAAACGTTGTGCAAGGGGCTTGTAAATCTGCCCTTTTGTCTATAGTACTATACCGCTTTTATGACTAGTTAATTTGCAAACAACATCATTCTGTGTTTTACTTGCAGCAAACAATTGTTTGAGTCGTTTCATTTGCTTTAAACTATAACATTGTCTACTTTTTTGAATGTTAATAAATGTTTGTTTAGTTTTATAATGCTAAACATTTTAAATAAAATCAGTTTGCTTTACTTACATAATATATTTTTAATTCCATTGTGTTTTCGATTCTGCTTAAAGGAATTTTGAAATATTTTCGAGCAAGCTGTAGAACTTTATAAAGGGTGTTAGATCTGCGGGTATTTAGTTGGCAGAGGTAGGTACTAATGTCCAAATAGGGACCCTTGATTCTAGTCAGGGTAAGGGGGATACACTCTTTAGATAACCCCTGCCCACCCCCTTGGTAGCTTGGCACGAGCAGACAAGCGACATGCTTATCAAAGGCAATGTGTAAAGTATTTGTACAGAAACTTACAGTAACACAGTAAAAACACCACAAATGGACTCCACACCAGTTTAGAAAAATAAAGTATCTTTATCTAAACTAGATAAGACGAAAATGACAAAAATCCAACATACTCACTTCAAGAATATGAGTTTAAAAGAGTTCTAGGGTTTGCGTCAAAATAATCCACGGTTTCGTCACTTTTAGCCCAAAGTAACTGTAGATGCGACAAAAGTTCCAAGTGGAAGCTGCAGCGTTGAAAAACAAGCGATGCGTTACTCCTGATACACTGGGGAGGCGAGGCAACAACCCAGCTGCATGCAGCGGGTGTTTTGCGATGAATCCGGTCTGTATGGGGAGGGATGCGATGCCTTGTATAAATTCCGGTGCGCAGGTTCGGTAGGAAGCGTCACGCACAGGCACGGTGCGACGATCTTTGGGACGGCAACGATCTCTGGTGCGGCATTGATGTGCGGTGTAGCGTTGATCTTCTCCTCTCGCGGCCCCTTGATGCATTGGCTCTGTGACGATGTTCGCAGCGACAGGATCCGATTCACCAGCAAGCAATGCAACGGTTTCTCACAGCGACGACAGGCTCTACAACGATACTTGCGGCAACGGGAATCTTTCCACACCGGGGCGATGCACTCCGCAAGCGAGCAATGCATCGGTTCTTACAGTGGCAAAAGGCGCTGCGATCATCTTCGCGGCGACAGGAATTTTCTCGCACAATCGACGATACGCTCAGCAAGTGAACAATGCTTGCAAATTGTAGATCTTCTGTTCTTCTTCTTTTACAGCTCCCCAAACTGAGGCCCCACAAGTGGATCAAGCACTCTAGGAAGGGCAGAACTCACACAGCAGAGTGAGTTCAGGAGGGAAGCTGAGGGCTGAGGGCAGCTCTTCTCAGGCCCTTGGAGATCTCTTCAAGCAAGGGGACACAGCAACAGCAAAGTTCTTCCCCTCTCCTTGACAGCTAAGCAACTGCAGGTCAGCCCACAAACACCCGGCAGGACAGTCCTTCCTCTTAAGTCTTCCAGCTTTCTCCTTGGCAGAGGCTCCTTCTTGATTCCAGTATGATATAAAGTCTTGGGGTCCGGGCCCCAGTATTTATATCAATACTTTCATTGTTCTCAGAAGGCAGAGAGGTCTTTTCCTAGTCCAAACCAGTTCTGGTCAGTCCTGGAGCACTCTGTTTACATGACTCCTTCTTTCCTTTGAGAGAGAGGGGTGACCAAGGTGAGTGTTTTCGCCGAAATGCGTTGGGTGTTTCGTGAGTCCGTTGACAATATGCTGGAACCGAAATGAATAAAAGTTTAATCTGAGCACACGCTCTACCTTGTTTGGATATTGTGACAGGCCAGACTGGAATGGAGTGCATTCCCACAGCGGCTGCTGTGCTGGGTGAGAATCAATATATATATATATTCACAGAAAAAACCATAGGTTATAGACCATATATAGTTAGGAATTTGCATTTACAAAACCTTATTTTACTCACCCAAAACCATTGAAATTCCATATATAGTTAGTTGCACTAACTATATATCGCGCACCCGCAATCCACTGCTGATGATGTCACATATTACATCATTCATGACATGGTTAGTGACATCACTGCAGACATCACTGATGACATCTCAAATGACATCACTGATGACATCTCAAATGACATCACTGATGACATCACTGATGACATCTCAAATGACATCACTGATAAAATCACTGATAACATCTCATTTGACATTACTGATCACATCACTGATGATATCATTCATGTGATAATACCATGAACCTCTTCAGACTCTAATATAACCTTAGATACAATCAGTGTAAACAGACAGTCACAGACTGTCACTCATTCATGGAGTTACTCACACACCTAGTCAGTTATGCAAAAAATCAATCACACCTCCATTTTCTCAACTATACAGTTATACACACCTTACTTATTCAAACATATACTAACACATATTTACTCTCTTATACAATCCCTGATACATGTTCACAATGATCCATACAGCCACTCACACATTCACTGGCTCTTATGCACAGTTATTTATATATGTCAACTCTCACATGTACTGTGTTTTACATATGTACTTACTTTGACATGTAGCACTGACATATCCATTCACTCACCAATACACTCATGCACAGTCAACCGCCCATACAGCTGTTTCCACATGCAGTTTTGAACCCATACATATAGTGAATCAACTACTCACACATCTATGTACAGAGTCACACACCTCCCAGCCACCCATACACACACACTCAGTGTCCCATACAAATACTTGGACAACCAATCAATAACCCATACAGTTACTCATATAGCTACTGATCAACACATGCAGCAGTTTGTAGAACAACAGATATAATGATGCACAAATTAAGATAGTTTAGTCACTAACCCATGCACTCATTAAGACACATTTAATCATTCTCTCATACAGTCAGTCATGCACCTACTAAATCCTTCTTCCAGACACTTATACATCCACTCATTCTTCAATATGTAAGACATATTTTAACTTTACAGAAACATACAGTCACTGGATGTTGTCATCAGTGATGTCATTTGAGATGTCATCAGTGATGTCACTAACCATGTCATGAATGATGTAATATGTGACATCATCAGCAGTGGATTGCAGGTGCGCGATATATAGTTAGTGCAACTAACTATATATGGAATTTCAATGGTTTTGTGTGAGTAAAATAAGGTTTTGTAAATGCAAATTCCTAACTATATATGGTCTATAACCTATGGTTTTTTCTGTGAATTTCAATGGTTTTTTAATAGTAAATATCAAAAGCTGTCAAATGTCAAGTACGTGATAGGTAAAAACTTTTTCGTGTTTATGCACGCTGATGTGCTTTGAACGCTGCCCCCCCTCCCCTCTTTTCTCTTAGTAGTACTCTCTCTTTGCAGATAGTGAAGGGTAGTTAACGCAGGCCTTTACCCCCGTTGTAATCCGTCGTGCCTGCTTGTCTCTCCATTTGATTGATTGTTATCCAAGCATTTACTGTTTTACAATTGATTCTCTTTGGTTCATTCTCTATTTACAAACAAGCACAAAGTCGCAATACTCTGTTTAGTCTTTGCAGATAGTGAAAAATCGTGTAAAAAAATAAAAGTAATCGAGCAAAATCAGTAGGCCACTAATTGGATCTCTTTTTGACCTCGCTAAAATAGAAACATTAGGAACAACCCTTCATGAGAAATACGAAAATAGTGAGATGAACTGAGCTCCACACCATGAGGGCTGCAAGACAGCTCGGCTCCGTCACCCACCCCGCCCAAAATAACGACAAACCCTATGCAAATATTAAAATATATACAACACACCAGCAAAGTAACAGGGTAAAACATTTTATTAAATAACTATTTACATAACTATTTTATACTTTTTGTTGCCCGATCCGGCTAGCTCAATCGATCGAGCATGAAACTCATGCACTCTGATAGCAAGCGTTGTTGCTGATGCTATGCAGACCAAAACTGGTTTTCAGTTTGTACATTCTTCTAGTTTTTTTCATCCAAGGTTGGTTGAGTTTGTAGAACGATGGCTTCAGATTTAAAAACATACGGTGTGGTGGTGCGGACTGGGAGGGGGCGCTTGGCTCCTGCCCCCTCCCCAAGTAAGATTTTCATACGTGAAAGTACGTTCATGATTTTGGACTCTGAGTTGCTTCGATGTCACTGCCATTCTCAAATGGCATAAGTTCTGGATGTTGGGTGCCATAGTTCAGAGTTCTGAGCAGCGCTTGTAACACTGTCTGAAGCTTATTTGCACGTACTGCAGCTTCACTATTCTCAAAGTAAGTGGGGGCCGTTTGTGGACCTGACTGCATTTGAATACAATGTGATATGGTACCTCCCTAAACCGCTTGACGGAGGCCCCCGAGGGGCGATGTGATGGCACGGACTCAGAGAAGACGCTTGGCTCCGACCCCCTCCCCAAGTCTTATAGCACTGGTGTAGCCTGAGATCGCCCCCGACATAGGCGGCCGGCTCCCGGGGTCCGGCGGAACTTTTTGACTTTTGATGACTCTTCTATTCTGGACCTTGTCCCACAATCCGTTTGACCTGAAGACACGCTGTAGTGGGGCGCCCCTTTACCGTTTTAGTTGCCATTCCGCCCGCTTTTGCTACACTGTGCCTCTTCCGCCATTCAGCTGTTTACCGCCCGCTCTTGCGACTACAGCGTCTCGCTCACCATGTAGTTGAGTTGCTCCCGCTCTTCCGATGCAACGATAGGCGGCTGCCACAGGACTCTCAAAATGGCGGCCGGCTCTTCAGATTTGGGCGTGGTCCACTAAAATGGCCCTGGGACACCTTGGAACTCGGACGCTTCCCTGATAGGGCTTGGGTCCCATTCTCGAAAGCGTCCCCTCAGCCGTGAAGATTCTACAAAAGTCTTGGGGGCCCCCGGCTCCCGCAGGCTTCTGGTGGGGAGCGGCTGCCATGATTGCTTGTGGAATGGCCACGACGGAGCTACGAGATGGTGGTGCTCTCATGCTGACGCCAGCTTCAGTCTGAAACATCCAGAAACACTGTAGACTACCAATTTGATCAGTTCCGGTAGCGCCCCAACATGACCCGGTAGAGAAGAACTTGCCCTCCCCTCTTTGACTGATGGTTCTTGTTGCCTGTCCCCTCTATTGTCATTTAACAGAACTTTTTGGACTGCTGAAAGGGGTTGTGTTCCGAACGCTGGTTGGTGGAGACATTTTGACTATATTCTTGACCTACGTTGTCGCGTAATGAGTTATATGACACGCCGCGTTAGCGCACCCGGAAGTGATCCGGGGCGCGGCGCGCAGCGCGTAACGTAAGCATAACAGGTCATGTGACTTGTTAATAAAACTTTTCATCGGTTCATTTTACTTTTGTTATTTTAATGATGAAAAGCTTGGTCATATGACCTAAAAATTACGCTTTTTATTGGTTTCGAACAATATTTTTTTTTAAACATATATGTTATAATGTTCCAGGCTAATGTACTTTCCCGGAAAATTTACAACTGTCCTGCAAGTAAAATATATTCCTTTTTCGAGAAAAAGGGCGTTTCTTAGTCCCATGACGGAGCCGTTGAGTAAAAGAGGCTCGGCCTGCTGTCTTAGTCGCCGATACGCCTGATTATCAGATTCTTATCGATCACTTTATGTTGCAGGAGTGGAAAACACAACTGCCCTTGACCATTTATCTTTACTGCGTTCCTACGTATTATACCTTTTATCCGTTATGTAATTGGACTGCTTTATTTCACTTGCCTTTTACTGATTTGAAAACAGTGACTAAAAGTAAAAACTTTACCAATGTAAATACTACTACCATGTTTTGTTTTAAAAACCTTTATTGTCAAAATGTCAGTATACAAATACGGGCCTATAACCACGTGGGCCGGCCACGGAGCAAACTGAAATCGTATATGATGAGGAGACATTTACACTGTAGAGGAACGTAACGAGCGGGCCATTAGGTTGCAAGAACTAAGGTGTCTAACAGTTGCGGAATCGGTGGACGTACATTTTGTAATTAAAATACGACAGGGCCACTTACAAAAAAATTATCTAGATATACATTTGCGGGCAAGTACCATGGGTGACGTTAATTCGAACTTTCAATAGTACAGTAATCAAGAACACATCAGAACTTAATATCAATAGGGATGTCGAAATATTCAATCAATTCTCGTCCCCACCCGCCATGAGTATCAAAACTGCATTCATATCTCGTGATATCAAGGTTGTTCAACCAGTACACAACAAGGAGTTACGAGTCCCATTTATACCGGCGCCATTTTGGGCGAGGCCGGGCAGGTGCAAGAGATAGTCAAAATGTCTCCACCAACCATCGGCCAGACCAGAACCCCTTTCGGCCCTTTATGCTACAAGATGGTGTCTTCCATTCAGAAAATATTGTTGGCAGCATTTTGAAAGGAAAGATAAACAGCCGTTCTCCTAGTGAGTCTCACATTGTTACATTTAGGAAGAATGTTGAAGAGTAGTATGTTGAAAATCTGAAGCCATTGTTCTACAAACTCTCAATCAGCCTTGGATGGAAAAAAAAATCCTGAAGAATGTACAAACTGAAAACCAATTTTTGTCTGTATAGCATCAACAGCAATGCTTGAGTCAGCTTTGTGTGAAGCCGCCATTTTGATTCAATCAATAACGTCCCCCTGCACACATTCAGGGACCTGGTCGTGTCTTCAGGTCAAACGGATTATGGGACAAGATGCAGAAAAGAAAAGGAAAAAAGTTCAGCCGGACCTCGGGAGCCGGCCGCCTATGTCATGGGCGATCTTTGGCCACACCAGGGCAATAATGAAGCTGCAGCAGGTGCAAATAAGCTTCAGACAGTCTTACAAACACTGCTCAGAACTCTCAACTATGGCACTCAACATCCAGGACTTGCCATCCGGATCTTGGCGCCTTGTGCTGGTTCTGACCTATTCACACATCGGTCCACTACTGACATCACCTCATAAGCCAACGGGGCACCCCACGCCGACTTTCGGTGCAGCATTGTAGGATGGCCACACCAGTGCGGCAACTTGCTGGACACCACCTCGGTGCCATCCGGATCTCGGCGCGTTCGAGTCACTGTACCGCAAGAGTGACCGGAACTCAGCTGGACACGCCGTCTTTCGGCGCAGCATTGTAGGATGGCCACACCAGTGCGGCAATTTGCTGGACACCACCTCGGTGCCATCCAGATCTCGGCGCGTTCGAGTCACTGTACCGCAAGAGTGACCGCAACTCAGCTGGACACGCCGTCTTTCGGCGCAGCATTGTAGGATGGCCACACCAGTGCGGCAACTTGCTGAACACCACCTCGGTGCCATCCGGATCTCGGCGCGTTGTGCTGCCTTCGGCCTACTGTAGCCGCAAGTGCGGACGCAACTCAGTTGGACGGCGAGTGAAACGCTAAGGGGCGCCCCACTGCAGCCGAGGAGCCTCCATCTTGGGGGAGACGCACAGCCCCCACTGACTGACGCGACCTTACAGGCCAACGGGGCGCCCCACGCCGACTTTCGGCGCAGCATTGTAGGATAGCCACAACAGTGCAGCAACTTGCTGGACACCAACTCGGTGCCATCCGGATCTCGGCGCGTTGTGCTGCCTTCGGCCTATTCGCACATCGGTCCGCTACTGACGCCGCCTCACGTGCCAACGGATTTTCTACGCTTTTTGTAGCCCTATGCCACATAACAGGTCATGTGACTTGTTTATAAAACTTTTCATTGGTTCATTTTACTTTTGGTTTCCTAATGATGGAAGGCTTGGTCATATGACCTAAAAATAACACTTTTCATTGGTTTAGAACATTTTTTTTTTCCCAAACGATGAAAGCCCCACCTTGTTTCTGGATGATTTAGACTGAAGCTGGCGTCAGCATGAGAGCACCACCATCTCGTGGCTCCGTCGTGGTCATTCCGCGAGCAATCATGGCAGCCGCTCCCCACCGGAAGCCTGCAGGAGTCGAGGGCCCCCAAGACTTTTGTAGAATCTTCACGGCTGAGGGGACGCTTTCGAGAATGGAGCCCAAGCCCTAGCAGGCAAGCGTCCGAGTTCCAAGGTGTCCCAGCGCCATTTTAGTGGACCAGGCCCAAATCCGAAGAGCAGTCCGCCATTTTAAGAGTCCTGTGGCAGCCGCCTATCGCTGCACTGCAAGAGTGGGCGCAACTCAACTACATGGTGAGCGAGACGCTGTAGCCGCAAGAGCGGGCGCAACTCAGCTGGATGGCCGCCACCTGGGGAGGCCCGTTCACGCCGCCTCCCCCACGCCCCCCCCCCCGGGGCGCCCCACGCCGTTTTTCGGAGCAGCATTGTAGGATACCAAAACCAGTGCGGCAGTTTACTCGAAATCACCTGGGTGCCATCCACATCTCAGCACGTTCTGCTGCCTTGGGACTATTCGCACAACAGACCGCTACTGACGAGGCCTCCCCCCGCACCACCCGGGACGCCCCACGCTGTTTTTTTGAGCTGCATTGTAGGAAACCAAAAACCAGTGCGGCACCCAGGTGACATCACCTGGGTGCCGTCCAGAACTCAGCACGTTGTGCTGCCTTGGGACTATTCGCACAAAAGACAGCTACTGACCATTGTTGCTTCTTTTTACCAAAAATTTTTTAAATGTATTTACAGTTTTTGTTGCGTTCAATATATTTATAAGTTAATAAAGTTTTATAATCCTACTTTGTTGGAGTGCTATATATTTTTTTAAAATCGGGTGAATGGGGCCTTGAATCGGGTTATTGTCATGTGTGGGCTTTGCAAGTGTACTGCTACAGGATCGGACATTTCAAACTCAAATGCACGTTCTTTTTCTTACCTTTCCGAAGCATGGAGCACAATAGCAGGCAGAGAAAGGGTGATGCAAGTGTTGAACACTGCCTGGCCTGGCAAGTTGCTGGCAGTGCCCCCCCCGCCCGCTCCTGAAAGAGGGCACACACACACCGCCGCCCCGAACACTTCACAGATCTTTAAAAGACCATGCGCTTGTTAATGAGGCTTAAATGGTTTATCACCCCTTCTAGAGCCCCTGCATCGGCCCTCTGACGTTTCCTGGAAGAATTAGCACGTAACACAATACCAAGCCCTGTCAGCTGAAACCCCCGAGGAATCGTGGGGCATATTATCAAGGGGGTTTATCTCCGCTTTTTGGCTTTAAAAGCCAAGAAAGCGGAGATAAAATTATCTCCCTATTACCAAGCTGTCGCTAACACCAGTTAGTGACAGCTAAAAGGAGATAGCGACCATCTTGGGCCCCGCTTTGCATGTCAGTGATATTTATCACTAATGACATGCAAAGTGGGCGTGCCAAGATGTTAGCGACTGGAAACAGTCCCTAACATCGCTATCTCCTATTACCAACTTTTGGAGATATTCGCGCTAAGCGCGAATATCTCCAAAAGCTAACACCTGCCCTGAGCAGTTCTTAGCCATGTTATCCAATGGGAGGTGGATAACATGGCTAAGAGCATTTGCTCAATAATGCATGAATATCGCTGACTTTTCAGCGATATTCATGCATTGCGGCCGTTTTTTATCGCATTTGCGATAAACCTTGCTAATAGCAAGGTTTATCTGCGATAAAAATCGCCGATGTGCGGCGATAATTTTTGTCTCTAAACAAGTTAGAGACAAAAATTATCGCTAGTTGTTGGTAATATGCCCCCGGGTTTTTGCTTGCAGGAATCGGGAGGCGGGAGACTAGCACTGAAATCAGTAGTCTCACGCCTGAATCGGGAGGGTTGGCATGTCTGGATTCTCTACAGCTGGGGCCATAAACTACATCCGCAGGGCTAGGTGATAGCCTGGGACCGGCCTGGACAATCGGACACAGAGGAAGAGGAGTGTCAGAGGGTGCGGTAGTGAATAGGGTGAAAGGGAGGTGTCGGGCGGGCACAGGGTGTGATTCTCAGGGAAGAGCAGCGCAGATGGGGGGAAGTTTATGGCCCATGCATGAGAGAGAGAGCGGGGGTGACCAGTGCGTGGGGGAGATGCTTGCGAGGGTGGGGAGCCGTGCTGAGAATCGACGGCGTGCAGAGAGTGTGTCTGGTCAAGGCATCTAAAATGTCTGACGTGCACGACAAAATTGTGGCATTGGAAAAAAGGCAAGATGGCGCAGACAATGTTTATCAATAAGGATTCATTTATAACAAAATATTTTATCGCACTGACAAATTGGCAGTCAACACTTCCTGATTTCCATCGAATCGAACGATAACAGACGTCACGCAGCAAAAAAAAAAAAAGCTCACGCACAGCCGCTGGAAGACATGTATCAACATATATGAGCCTCCTCAGCCACCCTCAGAAAACATAAGGGATCAGGATACGTCTCCCGCACCCCCTTATACCTAGTAATTTAATTAAAACGAAACACAAAATGGCGAATTCCCGTTTCGCTACCAGTTTGCGGCCCTATTCGCGGCCCGGGAAGCGCTTCTACCGTGAAAAATCAATTTTTTTTTATTTTCCCCACGGGACCCTTTAATAACCCCAACATCATTCCTAGGGGGTCAAGAGGGGTATACCTTGCCCCCTTTCATTAAATTCCCCCTTCGTTTTTCACCTCATCTTCTCTCTCGATCCTACCGAGAGATAAGATGGCGGCCGCTCCGGACTGTTTAGAATGTTGACAGACACCGGAAAGCCAATCAGCTTCGCATCGCAAAGTTCCGTTTCGCGAAAAGTAAGCGGACCGGAGCGCAGCCCGGAGCGCTGTTACAGATATATATCTTGTTTTGAACGTTAATTTTTCAAAATCCACTGGAGCACATATATTGAGACCTAGCAAAGGCACATCGGGCTAACAGTCCCTACAATTTTGCCAAGTTTTGTGCAAATCCATTCAGCCGTTCGAGCTAAAAGTGAGGCCAAACGCCCTCTGGAAATTAACATGGGAAAAACGCGTTTTGGGACCCCCCTTTTTTCTTGGCCCCCCTTTACGAAACCCCCCCAATTTTTCAGGGGCTGCTCAGAAACAAAATGTGCCATTTTCCTGAAATTTTCAGCCAATTCCGTCCACAAACGCCAAAGTTATTAGACATAGAATTTTCAAAAGTTCCATAGAGAAATAATCCTAACTATATATACCTACTGGCGATATATATATATATAAACAAGGCTCCTCCTCAGCACGCTCTGCGCTCGCAGACACCGCTTCCACGCCAGAAAAATGAGGAACGGACCAGCAAAGTCAGCAAGATGTTATTTATTTATCCACAGAACCAGTTATATATATATATATATTGCAGCGTGAACAAGGGCATACCTTGCCAGAAACGCGTAGCTGCTTTCTGTGTACCGAATAAAACAACGATATGCTGATGTTACGTGGTCCTTCTCCCTTCTGTTTGCTGGTGTGCTGAGCAGGCGCTGGAAACACAGAGAAATCCAGAGGAGTCACGTGGTTCATATATATATATATATATATATATATATATATATATATATATATATATATATATATATATGTATATATATATATATATATATATATATATATATATACATATATATATATATTACCTACTGGCGATAGCCAGTAGGTATATATAGTTAGGATTTTTTTCCTATGGGATTTTTGAAAATTCTATGTCGAATAACTTTGGCGTTTGAGGACAGAATTGGCTGAAATTTTCAGGAAAATGGAACATTTTGTTTCTGAGCAGCCCCTGAAAATTTGGGGGGGTTTCGTCAAGGGGGGGCCGAGAAAAAAGGGGGGTCCCAAAACGTGTTTTTCCCATGCAATTTTCCATAGGGCGGTTGGCCTCACTTTTAGCCTGAACGGCTGAATGGATTTACACCAAACTTGGCAAAATTGTAGGGACTGGTAGCCCTATGTGCCTTTGCTATGTCTCAAGATATAGGCTCCAGTGGTTTTTACGAAAATTAACTTTGAAAAATATATATTGGGCTACTTTGGGCTATATATATGTTGGAGCCCAAATGTAGCCCAATGTAGCCCAATGTAGCCCAATGTAGCCCAAAGATGGCCACCAGAGACAAAAAACAAATGTAGCCCAAATATCAGCCAGATGTAGCCCAACTATAGCCCAATGACAGAATGTCCCAGAGTGTTCTAAAGAACAACTAGAGTGCTAACAGTCCTACTTATTACAAAGGTATGGCACACCTGAAGCCATCTTGATTGGAATAAAGTGGTAACTCTTAAAACATTTAAATTAAAAAGGAACAAAATGAGGGGGTTCATTTTGCCATAGAAAGTATGATTAGCGAATATATGACGAAATCCCGCATACCATCAGTCTGCAAAAAAAATCCTGCATGTACTATTAGGCCGCAAATTAAAATAACAAAAACTGTTAGAACGAATATGCCTTTAGCATACACTAAACAACTAAACTACCCTAAACCCTAAAACACTACCCCCAGCATGACCCTACACTACACAAACAGTACAACACTACCCTAAACCCTAAAACACTACCCCCAGCATGACCCTACACTACGCAAACACTACAACACTACCCAAAACCCTAAAACACTACACCCCAGCATGACCCTACACTACGCAAACACTACAACACAACCCTAAACCCTAAAACACTACCCCCAGCATGACCCTACACTACGCAAACACTACAACACAACCCTAAACCCTAAAACACTACCCCCAGCATGACCCTACACTACGCAAACACTACAACACAACCCTAAACCCTAAAACACTACCCCCAGCATGACCCTACACTACGCAAACACTACAACACTACCCAAAACCCTAAAACACTACACCCCAGCATGACCCTACACTACGCAAACACTGCAACACTACCCTAAACCCTAAAACACTACCCCCAGCATGACCCTACACTACGCAAACACTACAACACTACCCTAAACCCTAAAACACTACCCCCAGCATGACCCTACACTACGCAAACACTACAACACTACCCTAAACCCTAAAACACTACCCCCAGCATGACCCTACACTACGCAAACACTACAACACTACCCTAAACCCTAAAACACTACCCCCAGCATGACCCTACACTACGCAAACACTACAACACTACCCTAAACCCTAAAACACTACCCCCAGCATGACCCTACACTACGCAAACACTACAACACTACCCAAAACCCTAAAACACTACCCCCAGCATGACCCTACACTACGCAAACACTACAACACTACCCAAAACCCTAAAACACTACCCCCAGCATGACCCTACACTACGCAAACACTACAACACTACCCAAAACCCTAAAACACTACCCCCAGCATGACCCTACACTACGCAAACACTACAACACTACCCAAAACCCTAAAACACTACCCCCAGCATGACCCTTCACTACGCCAACACTACAACACTACCCAAAACCCTAAAACACTACACCCCAGCATGACCCTACACTACGCAAACACTACAACACTACCCAAAACCCTAAAACACTACACCCCAGCATGACCCTACACTACACAAACACTACAACACTACCCAAAACCATAAAACACTACCCCAGCATGACCCTACACTACGCAAACACTACAACACTACCCAAAACCCTAAAACACTACCCCCAGCATGACCCTACACTACGCAAACACTACAACACTACCCTAAACCCTAAAATACTACACCCCAGCATGACCCTACACTACGCAAACACTACAACACTACCCAAAACCCTAAAACACTACCCCCAGCATGACCCTACACTACGCAAACACTACAACACTATCCTAAACCCTAAAACACTACCCCCAGCATGACTCTACACTACGCAAACAGTACAACACTACCCTAAACCCTAAAACACTACCCCCAGCATGACCCTACACTACGCAAACACTACAACACTACCCAAAACCCTAAAACACTACACCCCAGCATGACCCTACACTACGCAAACACTACAACACTACCCTAAACCCTAAAACACTACCCCCAGCATGACCCTACACTACGCAAACACTACAACACAACCCTAAACCCTAAAACACTACCCCCAGCATGACCCTACACTACGCAAACACTACAACACAACCCTAAACCCTAAAACACTACCCCCAGCATGACCCTACACTACGCAAACACTACAACACTACCCTAAACCCTAAAACACTACCCCCAGCATGACCCTACACTACGCAAACACTACAACACTACCCAAAACCCTAAAACACTACACCCCAGCATGACCCTACACTACGCAAACACTGCAACACTACCCTAAACCCTAAAACACCACCCCCAGCATGACCCTACACTACGCAAACACTGCAACACTACCCTAAACCCTAAAACACTACCCCCAGCATGACCCTACACTACGCAAACACTACAACACTACCCTAAACCCTAAAACACTACCCCCAGCATGACCCTACACTACGCAAACACTACAACACTACCCTAAACCCTAAAACACTACCCCCAGCATGACCCTACACTACGCAAACACTACAACACTACCCTAAACCCTAAAACACTACCCCCAGCATGACCCTACACTACGCAAACACTACAACACTACCCAAAACCCTAAAACACTACCCCCAGCATGACCCTACACTACGCAAACACTACAACACTACCCAAAACCCTAAAACACTACCCCCAGCATGACCCTTCACTACGCCAACACTACAACACTACCCAAAACCCTAAAACACTACACCCCAGCATGACCCTACACTACGCAAACACTACAACACTACTGAAAACCCTAAAACACTACACCCCAGCATGACCCTACACTACGCAAACACTACAACACTACCCAAAACCCTAAAACACTACCCCAGCATGACCCTACACTACGCAAACACTACAACACTACCCAAAACCCTAAAACACTACCCCCAGCATGACCCTACACTACGCAAACACTACAACACTACCCAAAACCCTAAAACACTACCCCCAGCATGACCCTACACTACGCAAACACTACAACACTATCCTAAACCCTAAAACACTACGCCCAGCATGACCCTACACTACGCAAACACTACAACACTACCCTAAACCCTAAAACACTAGCCCCAGCATGACCCTACACTACGCAAACACTACAACACAACCCTAAACCCTAAAACACTACCCCCAGCATGACCCTACACTACGCAAACACTACAACACTACCCTAAACCCTAAAACACTACCCCCAGCATGACCCTACACTACGCAAACACTACAACACAACCCTAAACCCTAAAACACTACCCCCAGCATGACCCTACACTAAACAACCACCACAACTCTACACTACACTAACACAACACTACACTACACAACACTACACTACACTACACAATCACTAACCCACGAAAAAATTAACACAAACCCACTTACCTCTCTCGTCATCGTGGTTTTCACAACGCAAATGCATTTACCATACATGCCTTTAAAACGTAATTCTTTGTAAAGGCATGCGCGATAAATGCACATGCGTTTTGAAAAAATGCGGGATAATGGTATGCGAGGTCAATGACCTTGCGGGATAATGGTATGCAGACTGAAAGTCTGCGGGATAAAAAATGCGGGAAAATGGCTGCAAACCATGATTAGCAGCAGACTTCCCTGGTGAGCACTAGCTTTACTACAGTGATCTAATGAGCAACTAGAGTGCTAACATTCAGAATGTATGGCAAATGTGTGAAACATCTGAATGCCTTCTTGATAGAACCAAAGTAAACAAGCATTGAAAATGCAATAGATCTCGCCCTCGTTTAAGTTAAAGCCATTCTGTTTGTAATGAGGTGGCTTTTTAGCTTTGCTTTTATTAGTGTTTTTAAAACTTTCATGTAAATAACATGCATATGTATGCATATATGTATATGTATGCATGCATTTATATTTATATAGATATGCAGATTATATATGTTTATATATGTATATTACCTACTGGCGATAGCCAGTGGGTATATATAGTTAGGATTTTTTCTCTATGGGATTTCTGAAAATTCTATGTCTAATAACTTTGGCGTTTGTGGACGGAATTGGCTGAAATTTTCAGGAAAATGGCACATTTCGTTTCTGAGCAGCCCCTGAAAATTTGGGGGGGTTTTGTCAAGGGGGGGGCCGAGAAACAAGGGGGGTCCCAAAACACGTTTTTCCCATTCATTTTTCCATAGGGCGGTTGGACTCACTTTTAGCTCGAACGGCTGAATAGATTTACATGAAACTTGGCAAAATTGTAGATATGGTTTGCCCGACGTGCCTTTGCTATGTCTCAATATATGTGCTCCAGTGGATTTTGAGAAATTAACTTTTAAAAAAAAATATATATCTGTGACAGCGCTCCGGTTAGCGCCCCGGTTTGCGTACCTGACGCGTAACGGAACTTCGCGAAGCGAAGTTGATTGGCTCTCCGGTGCCTGTCAACATTCTAAACAGTCCGGAGCGGCCGCCATCTTGTCTCTCGGTACGATCGAGAGACAAGATGTGGTGAAAAACGAAGGGGGAAATGAAGGAAAGGGGGCAAGGTAGACCACTCTTGACCCCCTAGGATTGATGAGGGGGATATTAAAGTGCCCCGCGGGGCAAAAAAAAAAATAATAATTTTTTTGCGATTTTACGCCGTAGAGGCGCGTCCCGATACGCGAACCGGGCAGCTCACCGGGCAGCTAACCGGGCAGCTAACCGGCAGCGTAGCTGTCAACATTGTAAACAGTCCGGAGCGGCCGCCATCTTGTCTCTCGGTAGGTTCGAGAGACAAGATGTGGTGAAAAAAGAAGGGGGAAATGAAGGGAAGGGGGCAAGGTAAACCCCTCCTGACCCCCTAGGATTGATGAGGGGGATATTAAAGTCCCCCGCGATTTTTCGCGGTAGAGGCGCTTCCCGGTACGCGAACTGGGCAGCTAACCGGCAGCGTAACGGGAGTCCGCCATCTTGTGTTTTTGAAGCGTCCGGTTCACGTACCGGGTAGCGTCCCGGTAAGCGTAACAAGGAGAAAACCAAGAGAAACAGTAAAAAAAAAATTAAGGGAATAGATTTCCAGCAAACTTGACAAAATTGTAGGGACTGTTTGTTTGATGTGCCTTTGCAAGGCCTCAAGATATGTGCACGTGTGGATTTTGTCTAATTAAGGTTAAAAAATATATATATATCTGTAAGCGTGCTCCGGCACGCTTACGTTACGGGTTTTGTTTGCGCTGCAGAGCCGATACGTCACGGTTATGCGACGCGTCATGAGGCGTCTCACGTGGCTACGTGATACGTCACGTAATAAAGAATATATTTTACAGCTATAGATATTAGCTTTTAAAAAACCAATGAAATTCACTGAAAAAAACATAGGTTATAGACCATATATAGTTAGGAATTTGCATTTACAAAACCTTGAAAATTCACTGAAAAAAACATAGGTTAGAGACCATATATAGTTAGCTGGACATTTTATTGACATAAAACCAATGAAATTCCATATATAGTTAGTTGCACTAACTATATATCGCGCACCCGCAATCCACTGCTGATGATGTCACATATTACATCATTCATGACATGGTCAGTGACATCACTGATGACATCACTGATGACATCTCAAATGACATCACTGATGACATCACTGATGACATCTCAAATGACATCACTGATGACATCATGACACACCAATACCAGTTACTACATACGCACTCACTGATTCCTACGTCTACACACACATTCACTCATTCACCCATACAATCACTCATACATACAGTCACTCATTATTACAACACTATCATATGCACTCATACACCTATGCAGACACTCACACACTGCCACTCATCCATGGAGTTACTCACACATCTAGTCAGTCCTGTAAAGAATCAATCACACTTCCATTTCCTCATCTATACAGGTAAACACAGAACACCATACTTCAGTGACATCACTGATGACATCACTGATGACATCTCAAATGACATCACTGATGACATCTCAAATGACATCACTGATGACATCATGACACACCAATACCAGTTACTACATACGCACTCACTGATTCCTACGTCTACACACACATTCACTCATTCACCCATACAATCACTCATACATACAGTCACTCATTATTACAAGACTATCATATGCACTCATACACCTAGTCAGTCCTGTGAAGAATCAATCACACTTCGATTTCCTCATCTATACAGTTAAACACAGAACACCATACTTTTCACACATATACTAACACATACTTACTCTCTTATACAATCACTGATACAAGTACACATTGATATGCAAAGAGTCACACACCTCCCAGCCAGCCACACACACACTCAGTCTTCCATACATCCACTCATTCTTCAATATGTAAAACATATTTAAACTTTACAAAAACACACAGACACTAGATGATGTCATCAGTGATGTCATTTGAGATGTCATCAGTGATGTCATCAGTGATGTCATTTGAGATGTCATCAGTGATGTCATCAGTGATGTCACTGACCATGTCATGAATGATGTAATATGTGACATCATCAGCAGTGGATTGCGGGTGCGCGATATATAGTTAGTGCAACTAACTATATATGGAATTTCATTGGTTTTATGTCAATAAAATGTCCAGCTAACTATATATGGTCTCTAACCTATGTTTTTTTCAGTGAATTTTCAAGGTTTTGTAAATGCAAATTCCTAACTATATATGGTCTATAACCTATGGTTTTTTCAGTGAATATATATATATATATATATATATATATATATATATATATATATATATATATATATATATATATATATATATATATATATATATATATATATATTACCTACTGGCGGTCGCCAGTAGGTATATATAGTTAGGATTTTTTCCCTATGGGATTTCTGAAAATTCTATGCCTAATAACTTTTGCGTTTGTGGACGGAATTGGCTGAAATTTTCAGGAAAATGGCACATTTTGTTTCTGAGCAGCCCTTGAAAATTTGGGGGGGTTTTGTGGAGGGGGGGCCGAGAAAAAAGGGGGGTCCCAAAACGCCTTTTTCCCATGTTAATTTCCATAGGGCGGTTGGACTCACTTTTAGCCCGAACGGCTGAATGGATTTTCACGAAACTTGGCAAAATTGTAGGGACTGTTAGCCCGATGTGCCTTTGCTAGGTCTCAATATATGTGCTCCAGTGGATTTTGAGAAATTAACGTTTGAATCAAGATATATATCTGTAACAGCGCTCCGGGCAGCGATCCGGTTAGCGAACCTTTCGCGTATCGGAACTTTGCGATGCGAAGCTGATTGGCCCTCCGGTGTCTGTCAACATTCTAAACAGTCCGGAGCGGCCACCATCTTGTCTCTCGGTAGGATCGAGAGACAAGAGGAGGCCAAAACAAAGGGGGAAATTGCCATAAGGGGGCATAGTAGATCCTCGTTGACCCCCTAGGTTTTATGTGGAGGTTTTAAAAGGGCCTAGGAGGGTCCAAAAAAAAACAAATTAAAAAATTTTTTTTTGCGTGGTAAGCGCCAAGTTCGCGAACCGGAAAGCGTTCTGGGCAGCGAACTTTATGGATAAAAGAATGAAAGACTTTTCTAATACTGTATGTTAATTATTTGTTGGTTTTGTTGATTTTTTTTTAATATTTTTATTTTTTCAGCAATTTTTTATTGTTGTGATTGTGTTTCAAAATTTAATAACATTTCTTACATTTAACTACTTTATGAATTACATATAAAAATGATTAAAGACTCAAACAATTTTTTAATATTACATATAATTTTATTTTTCGGATTGTTTTTCGAAATTTACTAGAACGTCTAGCATTTCACTGTCTGATATGTGTTCTTGTTCAGTGAACATAAGTTCAAACATTTGACCGTCATCATAATGAAGTAAATGATCCACTGATTCCACACATTGAACTAATTCATGGTCCTGTGATTGATCCATGAAATCAGAGTCATCATTGTCCTCAATTTCTTTTTCTGTGTTGGTCTCCAGAACAATTTCGAAGGAAACATTCTGCTCACCTTCCATTTTATTGCTGTAATTTGCATAAAAAATAAATATATCAGTAGAGATAGGGCACTGTTGGGTTTAAGTTCAGACAGGCATTTGTGAGTTTATACCAGAGAAGTAATCTATGGGCACTGTATGGTTTCAGGCGTGAATTAGTACTATTAAAAAGTGCCTGTGAAGAAGCCTAAGTAAATTTATAATTATACCACAGAAACCTAAATCAGTCCATAATTATAATAAAGAAGCCTTTCTCAATGTCTAACTCTTACAGAGGGATAGTATATAACTATCTGAAAAAGTTTACCATATTTACTTATAGTGCACAATATACTTCAGTTTTAAAAATAACAACTTACCTTTAGAAACAAGTTGATGTTATTATTGATATTCTAAATGATATATACAACAACAAGTAGTAGTCAAAATGGCTGTGTTTCCTTCTCTCCCTTTATATATATACAGGTATATAACCAATCAAATGTCAGGTAATAAAAGTAGAAAATGAAAGTAACATTTTCATTGGTTGTCAATTCCAACACTTCAGATGTGTTTTGTGAAGTAATTTACCTCACGGTATTTGGAGAGGTCTACAGGCTAAATGGCTAAATGAAATTTCAATGAAATTTGTGAGAATGGAAGGGATTGTTATGTAGTATGAGCTAATGTATATTTGGTGAGAGTGTCTCTAGTCGTTTTTCTGTAAATTACTTTCCCACCTTTTTTTTGGACCGCTTTCCGGGAAGCGGCCCGGTTAGCGAACCTTAAGCGTCACGGGAATCCACCATTTTGTGTTTCGGTCGCATTAAGATACAAGATGGAGGGCAAATAATGTTTAGAATGGGTAGAAGGGGTCATGGTAGACTTATCTTGACCCCCTAGGTTTTCTGAGCATGGCTGAGGAGGCTTATATGTGCGGAAAAAAAAACTTTTTTTAAAAAAATTCCGCGAGGTTAGCTTTCGGTTAGCGAACCGGGTAGCGCTCCGGGGAGCGAATTTTGTGGAAAATTAGTGAAAAAAGTTAGAGAAAAATAATAATTGTGAGTGATCAGATGTAGGGTAGCTCTGAGAAGAGCTTTTGGGTTTATGGTACATTTAGGTACTTATAAGTAGGTACCAATGCACAGTCTTAAATTCAGAATGAAAATTCTGTTGCCCTCATCTGAGAAGTGAACTCCATCTCCTCTGTAGATATCTTGCATGTAGTAACGCAAGTTATTGTTGTAAAGAGAGCCCATTCCATGGTATCTCATGTAAGCTGAAACAGATTTGTTTACATGCTTCCTCGCTTTCTCAATTTGTGGACAAAATTGGTTGGACCACCTCCATTTCTGTCTTTGGCATATATTGGAATATACCAAGGCAGTTTGAGGAAAAAGTGCCATTAATTGCTCAAAGGTGTCCTTTAAAAGCATTTCCAGACCTACCCCTGTCAAAGTGCCCAAATCATTACCTCCACAGTGCACTATTAACAGGTCAGGTTTTGGCAAATGCATAAAGGTTTTCACCAATGGTATCAATTGGTGACATTTTAATCCTCTTTGGCCCAACCACTTAATTTCCACATCTTGTAAATTGAGGTTAGGTAAATTTCTGCTCTCAGCATACCTTTGAGCCCAGTGGATGTAACTATGTCCAACAATCCAGACCTTAAACATGGTGGGTGAAGGTTGGGCTGCAGTCAGATGAAGTGTGGTAATGAAAGGGCAGTTGAAACAGTAGGAGTTTCTAAAGAAAAAAAACTGTGGATTTCCAATGCTAATGATTCATTAGCAGTGATTGGTGCATTTCCATTTCTGAAAACAGAAAGTTAGGGTGCATGGATGTGTTCCTTGAAAGATGTAATTTGAATGGTCAAGGAAGAAACATTTAATGAAAGATTGCACTGGATACGCAGGTGCACTGAGAGTTCAGAGTTCAATTGAAACATTGTTGTGTGAATTTGCAAACATGAGAGGTCTTCCAGGAGGTGGTTGCTATGGAAACAAGGCAGACAGGGCAGAGGGGGGAAGGGTTTTGATTTGAAAAAAGTGAGGGAAGAGGAATGATTGGCTAATATGAGAGATATGTGCAATGAATATCTGTATTTCTGTGCTTTCAATAGCTGCAGCCTTTGGAGTGCATCCTTATTCTTCTGCTGAAGACAATTTGGTGTATTTCTGAGACTGTTTTCAAAACTCAAAAAATATTTGCTAAGGTGAGAAAAGATTTATTTAATTTAGATAGAGAATAGTATGATTTAAGGAGAAAATGATGAAAAAAGCTGTGTTTACAAAATGTGGTTTTGTCTCTAGTGATATACTAATAGAATTAGTTTCATAGAGGAATTGTAATTGCATATTTGGTGTAACATTCTGGCATGCAGTAACACAAGATATTGTGATACATGGGGCCCATTTCATGGTCTGTTATGTAAGCTGAAACAGATATGTTGCATTTAAAAACGATTTAAGAAATCAATTACATTTCTGGATATGTACTGCTAGAGCTTCATAGGTTGTTTTGGGCCATATTTATAAGGTATTTGAGTGTCTAAGATGTTATGTTCGCCTTTTAAAATGTAAAGTGTTCCTCATGGGGCAAGTGTCTTGTAAATACGCTCCCACTTGTGCTTGGCAAATTTAGATTTTGATTATGGGAGTTACCTAGCCATATTAATAGTGTCCCAAAAATGGTGCTAGGGAATTGCAGAAAACACTTTCATGTGTCTCAAGGACATTTTTAGTCATTTCTTCATGAATGCAGGTATACAATTGATTTATATGCTGTGTTTAAAAACGAATTTTGAAATGAATTAAATTTCAGGATATGTACTGTTAGAGCTTCATAGGTTGTTTGGGGTCATATTTAGAAGGCATTTTAGTGTCTTTGATGTTATTTTTCCCTTCTTAAATGGAAAGCGTTCCTCATGGGGCCCTGAGCAGTTCTTATCCATGTTATTTAATAGGAAGTGGATAACATGGCTAAGAGCATTTGCTGGAAAATGCATGAATATCGCTGACTTTTCTGCGAAGTTATGTTTACCTTTCAAAATGTAAAGTGTTCCTCATGGGGCAAGTGTCTTGTAAATACGCTCCCACTTGTGCTTGGCAAATTTAGATTTTCATTATGGGAGTTACCTAGCCATGTTAATAGTGTCCCAAAAATGGTGCTAGGGCATTCCAGAAAACACTTTCATGTGTCTCAAGGACATTTTTAGTCATTTCTTCATGAATGCAGGTATACAATTGATTTATATGTTGTGTTTAAAAACGAATTTTGAAATCAATTAAATTTCAGGATATGTACTGTTAGAGCTTCATAGGTTGTTTGGGGTCATATTTAGAAGGCATTTTAGTGTCTTTGATGTTATTTTTCCCTTTTTAAATGGAAAGCGTTCCTCATGGGGCCCTGAGCAGTTCTTAGCCATGTTATTTAATAGGAAGTGGATAACATGGCTAAGAGCATTTGCTGGAAAATGCATGAATATCGCTGATTTTTCTGCTATATTCATGCATTGTGGCCGTTTTTATAAGGTATTTGAGTGTCTAAGATGTTATGTTCGCCTTTTAAAATGTAAAGTGTTCCTCATGGGGCAAGTGTCTTGTAAATACGCTCCCACTTGTGCTTGGCAAATTTAGATTTTGATTATGGGAGTTACCTAGCCATATTAATAGTGTCCCAAAAATGGTGCTAGGGAATTGCAGAAAACACTTTCATGTGTCTCAAGGACATTTTTAGTCATTTCTTCATGAATGCAGGTATACAATTGATTTATATGCTGTGTTTAAAAACGAATTTTGAAATGAATTAAATTTCAGGATATGTACTGTTAGAGCTTCATAGGTTGTTTGGGGTCATATTTAGAAGGCATTTTAGTGTCTTTGATGTTATTTTTCCCTTTTTAAATGGAAAGCGTTCCTCATGGGGCCCTGAGCAGTTCTTAGCCATGTTATTTAATAGGAAGTGGATAACATGGCTAAGAGCATTTGCTGGAAAATGCATGAATATCGCTGATTTTTCTGCTATATTCATGCATTGTGGCCGTTTTTTTTCACATTGCTTCATAGGTTGTTTGGGTTCATATTTAGAAGGCATTTTAGTGTCTTTGATGTTATTTTTCCCTTTTTAAATGGAAAGCGTTCCTCATGGGGCCCTGAGCAGTTCTTAGCCATGTTATTTAATTGGAAGTGGATAACATGGCTAAGAGCATTTGCTGGAAAATGCATGAATATCGCTGACTTTTCTGCTATATTCATGCATTGCGGCAGTTTTTTTTCACATTGCTTCATGGGTTGTTTGGGTTCATATTTAGAAGGCATTTTAGTGTCTTTGATGTTATTTTTCCCTTTTTAAATGGAAAGCGTTCCTCATGGGGCCCTGAGCAGTTCTTAGCCATGTTATTTAATAGGAAGTGGATAACATGGCTAAGAGCATTTGCTGGAAAATGCATGAATATCGCTGATTTTTCTGCTATATTCATGCATTGTGGCCGTTTTTTTTCACATTGCTTCATAGGTTGTTTGGGTTCATATTTAGAAGGCATTTTAGTGTCTTTGATGTTATTTTTCCCTTTTTAAATGGAAAGCGTTCCTCATGGGGCCCTGAGCAGTTCTTAGCCATGTTATTTAATTGGAAGTGGATAACATGGCTAAGAGCATTTGCTGGAAAATGCATGAATATCGCTGACTTTTCTGCTATATTCATGCATTGCGGCAGTTTTTTTTCACATTGCTTCATGGGTTGTTTGGGTTCATATTTAGAAGGCATTTTAGTGTCTTTGATGTTATTTTTCCCTTTTTAAATGGAAAGCGTTCCTCATGGGGCCCTGAGCAGTTCTTAGCCATGTTATTTAATAGGAAGTTGATAACATGGCTAAGAGCATTTGCTGGAAAATGCATGAATATCGCTGATTTTTCTGCGATATTCATGCATTGCGGCCTTTTTTTATCACATTTGCAAGCACTTCCTAGCCATGTTATCCAATGGGAGGTGGATAACATGGCTAAAAGCATTTGCTTCAAAGGTTGTTTGGGGTTATACACCATTTTTGGGAAATTATTAACATGCCTATCTAACTCCCATAATCAAAATCTAAATTTGCCAACCGCAGGTGGGAGTGTATTTACAATAAATTTGCACCATGAAGAACGTAAAATAGCATACTAGATACTCAAATAACTTATAAATGTGACCCAAAACATCTTATGAAGCACTAGTAGTGCATATTTCCAGAAATGTATTGGTTTTCATTTAATGATTTACTTCATTGGTAGGTCTTCACATGTTTTTTTACCTTGGTTTTTTTCAGTGAAAATCTTATCTGCAACCATGTGTTGGCCTCACCTCAAATAAACAAAACAGGTGATGGACTGAATGTGGATCAATGACACACATTCACCCCAGTCTAAAGATCAGGGCCTAAACAAATCTTTAGATAGGCTACATCTTATCGTCATCCTGAATTAATGATCTAAAATATTAGGGAGTGATTTATGAGTGTTGTATGCCTGTTTTGTACCATTGAGTGTCATTTTTGTGATGCAGTGCTGGTGGAAAATATTTGCTATGTTAAATAATTAGTACAGCATTAAGTTTTAGATGACTGTTATTTATTTACTGTTTGGTAATAGTGGTTAATAACATTTTATATTATATTTTTCCACAGGTTCAACTGCAGATTCTTTCATAGTTTGGTAAATGCCTTCCAGAAGTCGAATACGAAAGGCTAGAAAACGTCAAAGACAGCAGGATGATGTTTTATTGCAGCAGTCCTCTTCCCCAAATACTTGTCAAAACACCAAGAAAGGTCCGGGTAAGAGCACGAAATCATTCTTAAGAAATATTTGTAGTAAAAAAAATTTTGCTCAAAAAAATGTTTCAGTTCACAAAAAGAAAAATAATTTAAATGGAAAGGAGAGACCCATCACAAATGTTACTGGTAGAGGAAGAGATAACTCTGTGCATGATAGTAGAAGGAAACAACAGTTTAGGGACATTCGAACTCGAATGTTCCGTAATAGGATATTAGTTAATTTATTGAAAAATATTAAAAAGAAAGGCCAACAGAAAGCGGCATTTTATAGGAAGAAGAAAAATGTAGAGAAAATTATTGATCATGCTTTTGAAATTAAGCGAAAGTTGTTTATTTTGGTAATCAATAGAATTAGGAAACTAAGCAAGGTAATTTCTGATTTCAAAACAAAAAGTAGATGGAAGAGAGTAGTAAATCGTACTAACTTTTGTGAAGTTTTTTCCGGAGAATGGATGCATAGTTCAAGTTCTGAGGCATTTTTTAATGAGGAGACTTATTTTCAGGATAATGATTTGGTGCATGCAGTTGACATCAGTGGTCGAGCTTATGAAGTGAAGGATGGTTGTCCAGTTGAAAAAGAACAACTTGTGACAACAGAGACAGAAGAGGCGCTAAGTGATGAGGTTTTAGGAAGACGTCCTAAGGGTCCTGTGTACATTTGGAAGTGTAGTTCTATTTGCAGTGTGCGACAGGTTTCCATCAATTTGCTTTGTGATTTTATACGGACATTTAATAAGAAAAGTTTGAAGCAGAAAATGAAGTTGTTGCAAGATTTAGATCCTTGCAGAGTGAGACAAATGACAGGTTTCCGTGGTCATTCGCTGGCTTGTCTTTCCAGGAGAGTATGCCAGAGTGTTTTTCATCATTTCAGGATGCTAGCAGTGCATCATAATAAAGTGAGAAAATTAGTGAGAATGTTGTATTATGCTAAGAGTCCAGCAATTATGCTTAAACAGTTATGTGCTGCTCTTTTGCATGGTTCTGAAATAGATGTGAAGAATCTTTGTGAAGAAATTGAGTTTTGTTACTTTGGTAGTAAAGATGAGAATGTTCAAATTGACCCTGAAGTAGAGGGTAATGTGGAAGATAATGTACAGGTTTCCAGTACAGATAATTTTCAGAAGGAAATTGCCACGTTTCAGATGAAATCAAGTGAGAGGCCTAATTTCACTTGTGTATGTTGTCGACGCACTTATTATAAGAATCAGACTAAGGTAGTGGATTTATATGCAAAAAGTGAAAGGGAAAATAACAGTGAATGGAAGGATTTAGCCACATACTTGATGGTAGAAAATTATTTTGATTTGGGATCGGATCAACGTGTGTGTACTTATTGTTGTAATAAATTAAACCAAAACCAGATGCCTGCTAGGGCAGTTCATAATAATCTGGAATTGGTTGAGATTCCTTCTGAATTGAAGGATTTAAATACTTATGAATCTATTTTGATTCAAAGTATCCATCCCTTTCAGGCTATTGTAAGAATGGAGCCAAAGACAGGGAAGTTGCCTCCAGCAGATTTACAGAGAGGATTAAAGGGAAGAGTTGTTTATTTGCCTCTAGATTTGAAGAAAAACATTAACACAATTGGAATAGAAAAAGTGGAAGAGGAACCTCTGGTTATCTTGGTTAATGGGGTTCCGACAAAGAATAAGAAAATATGGCAAGATTTAGTGGATGTTAGGAAAGTCAAAAAGGCAACAGTGTATTTGAAGAAAAATAATAAGTACTATAAGAATGTATATGTTGCAGAAGAGGAAGTAAGTGATGAAGAGGATAGCGATTTGTGTGCAGGCCAAATTGAGAAAGTAGAGGCCTCTAAAAGTGAAGAAATATATGAACATTATAGTGTTCATCCTTTGCATTCCAAGGAAGTCATGGGGAATGCTATTGAGTTGTTTCAAATGAAACAAGCCAAAGGGAGTCCCATTAGTGTTTGGGAGGAAAGTTTGGAAGCTCGGTGTTTCCCACAGCTATTTCCCACAGGTCAAGGAGGAAGATATGATGAGCGACCTCATCAAATTCCTGCGTCTGAATACCGGACTTTACGATTGTATGCAGAAGATCCTAGGTTTCGGCAATGCATTCCCTATTTGTTTCATCTCCTGTTTGAAAGCGATCTGTCTGGACTGTCATATGCAGTGAACCACATCTTAAAAAGTGGTATACACAGGCGAAACATCTCGGCAAGTGACTTTATGCATAAAGTCAATGTCCAAGACAGTATTTTGGATTCTCACTTAATTAATCTCATGGCGTGTCAGCGTGGTACTAATGAGTACTGGTACCGTCGTCATGGTGATTTAAAATGTATGCTGAGGAACTTAGGAACTCCAACATGGTTCCTCACTCTGAGCTGTGCCGAGTATGGCTGGGAAGACTTACTTGAATTTCTACGAGAGGCAAATGGAAATATTGAAAACATTGAATTCAAGACACCTGGAGAACTGTGTTCTTTGGATCCTGTGAATGTATGCAGGTACTTCAATCATAGATTTGAAGCTATGATGTCTTTCATCACAAATAAAAAGAATCCACCTCTTGGAGAGGTGTTGGATTTCTTCTGGAGAAAGGAGTACCAAGCAAGAGGTGCCCCTCATATACATATGTTGCTGTGGATCAAGGATGCACCTAAATTTGGAACAGATCCGGATGACTTAGTGATGAATTTCATCGAACAGTATTCTACGTGTGCTGTTCCAAACGCAATGGAGAAGAAAAGTCTAAGAGAACAAGTTCTACGTTTCCAAAGCCATCGTTGTGGAAAGTACTGTCGTCGTAAATTCAGAAACAAGGACAAGTTTTACACCAAATGTCGTTTCAACTTTCCACGACCGGTGATTTCTAAAGGAAGAGTGAACAGTTTGATGTCTTCGCTGCGACATAATGTGACGAGGAAATCACCCAAGAATACATACAATTTGAAAAGGAACGAAGAGTCCAAGTACATCAATGACTACAACCCAGTGATTTTGTCCATGTGGAATGCCAACATGGATATACAGTTTGTGGCTGACAACTGTATGGCTGTGGCTCGGTATGTGACATCTTACATCACCAAAAAAGAAAAGACCGAACTGAAGGATATGTGGGAGGACATTTCCCATGAAAAGAGCCTCAGCAAGAAGTTGTACAGTTTCAGTCTGAAGATGTTGTCGCATCGAGAAATCGGAGCTTACGAATGTTCTGATCGATTGTCTTCAGCAAGTCTCTATGCCAAATCCAGGAGTCTCGTTTGGGCGAGTCTTGGTCTTGCTGCAACGCGAAATCGAGTTCTAAAATCTGTTCGGGAAATTGAGTATTTGGCAGAAAAGGAACCAAACAGTACCGACATTTTGAAGACCAACATGTTGGATACATATTATCCAAATCGAAGCAGTCACCTTGAGAATGTTTGTCTATATGAGGTTCTCCAAAATTATATATTCAAGAGGAACATCAAAGAAGATATTGAGAAAGGAGTGTATGCTGTAATTGGAAGTGAGGGATGCCTGGTCAAGCAAAGAAAATGCCAATTAGTAAACCATCGAAAATTGAGTGGCGAATCTCCAGAAAAAAAGGAGTTTTTCTATTTAGCACTTTTGCAACTTTTCAAGCCTTGGCGTGCAGAAGAGGAACTGCTTGGAGATTTCCTCTGTTACGAAGACTCTTTCAATGCAGCCAAGGAGTCCATAGAATGTCCTGCTTTTTCTAGATATCAAGAAATGCTAACTTTGGAAATTGAGCAGGAAGCAACGATTGCAGCCGAGATTGCCAGAGACAGTTCTCAGGACAGTCAGAGTTCTGTTTCATTGAGTCAAGATCCACTTGGAGGACCTATTATCGAAAATGAAGCTGCCACTGCTATGAATGAAGTAGAAAGAGCCATGGCACATGCTCAGGAGGATTCAGTTAACTTACAAGACTTGGAAAAACAACTCAATGTTGAGCAGAGGAAAATATATGATGAAGTTACCAAGGAAATTGAGCACGGATTAAGTCATGAGAAGAAAGAGTGCTCATGTACGTCGTTGAAGCCTGTCCGACTGTACGTGAGTGGAGAAGCGGGAACTGGAAAAAGTTTCCTCATTAAAGCAATCTCTTGTTATTTGCAGGAAAGGACTGAGTCATCGCTGTCTTGTGTTGTCACCGCTCCTACTGGACTGGCAGCACATAATATTAAAGGTATTACTTTGCATCGTCTACTGATGCTGCCGGTGGAGCATGACAACAAATTACAATACAACAAGTTATCTGGAGATGCTTGCTGTGAAGTTTCAAGAGTTTTGAGGAAAATGAAACTACTTATCATTGACGAAGTAAGCATGGTTTCCAATGTCATGCTTGCCTTTGTGCATTTGAGAATGCAAGAAGTACTTAAAACTGAATATGATGTCTTATTTGGTGGGAAACACATCATTGTTTTCGGAGATCTTCTACAGCTGACACCAGTAAAAGGTCAACCTGTGTTCAAAATACTCACGCATGAAGATACCAGGAAGTGCCTAGGGAGCATTGGCAACGTCAATATATGGTTAAACTTCAATTATGCAGAACTGCATCAAAATATGCGTCAGGCAAAGGATGAAGATTACAAGAATATTCTACAAGATATTAGAATTGGAAAAGTGACCGAGCATGGGAAAGAAGCTTTAAATGCACGATTACTGTCAAATTTATATCCCAAACAAGAGATTGTGCCTGAGAATATTTTTCAGAAAATTACTGAGAAGAAATCCGGGATATGTCTCATGCCAACTCTTGCAGAATGTGCCATCTTCAACAACAAAATGTTGAATTTAGAAAAGCAAGAGATTGTGAAACTTGAAGCTATCGACAAATTAGAGCATATGGGATCAACAATTATTTTGTCAGACAATTTGAAATCAAAATTGGATTCATTAGAGAAGACTATATCTAAAACAGCGGGTTTTGAAAAGACTTTGAATGTGTGTTTAAATTGCCGAATCATTTTGAGAAGGAATTTACATGTAGAAAGAGGTCTGGTAAATGGATCAATGGGTAATGTTGTTGATTTTGAGAAATACAGAAATAGAGATGGAGTAGAATTTTTAAGAATTAAATTTGATGGCATTGAGGAAGTACAGCAAATTGGTCGTTGTTCTGCTAGGTTTTTGCTTGTTAAAGACTTATATGTTCGCCGTAAACAGTTTCCTGTTTGCTTGGCATATGCGGTGACAATCCATAAATCGCAAGGTTTAAGTGTAGACTGTGCATTGGTGAATATTGGCAGTTCTGTGTTCAAGGAGGGTATGGCATATGTGGCATTGTCACGAGTTAGAACTTTATCGGGATTGTACTTGATTGACTGTGATGTCACAAACATTTGTGCGGATCTAGATTGTGTTAAGGAATACAATAGGTTAAGAAGAGAGTATGCGCCACATTTGCCTCAATATCCTTTGTTTGAGAAACGTGTGGTAGGCCGGAAACGTAGAAATAGCAGTAATAGTAGGGAGGTTGTTGCAAAAAGACTAAAAGTCAATGAACCGAAAATTGTTAGCAGAAAGAAAGTGGATTCTGTTGAAGATGTTGTCGGTTTTCAATTTGAAAACAGTTCTGGTGTCAACTGCTATGCAAATGTAGTGGTTAATGTTCTCTTTTCACTAGAGAGTTTAAAAGAACAGATTCTGTTGAATTCAGAACAAATTTTATGCTGTTTGTTGAATTCTGTTTTCGTAAAATGTAGCACTGATCGAACAAAAGTAGAAAGTGTGTCTGAAGTTCGTTATCTGTTAGATGAATGTTCAGGTCAAACAGACTTCTCTGAAAATAATCAGCAAGATTGTCAGGAGTTTTTAATGTATATGCTTGATATATTGCAAGATGAGGGTGTAGATGTAGATCACCTGTTTGGGCTTTCTTATCAATGGCAGCATGACTGCGAGAATTGTAGGGTATCAAGTACTACTAGTGTAGACTCAGAAAGATTTATATATTTAACTTTGCCAGACAGTAAATCAGTCTCCTTTAATAAGCTAGTAAATGCAGCGGATCACAACATGGAGTGTAGCCAATGTAAATCTGAAATGATGTCAACATTACTTATACGTAGATATGGACAGTATGTCATTTTAATGATGCAACGATGTAGGCCTGATGGATCAAAATTGTCAACTTTAATAAAAAAATTTGTGGCTTCTCAGCTTTCAATATCAGGAAGGACTTTTGTAACTGTAGCAATTATCTATCACGATGGTCCTTCAACAACTTCAGGACATTATACAGCTTATTTAAAGTCTCGAAACGGCTGGTCATTCTGCAATGATTCCGTTGTAACTTTCAAAAAAAAATTGCCGTTTGACCTTAAAAATTCTTACCTGGTGTTTTTAAAACCAAAATTTTAAAGAAAGAATCTCGGGATTTCCTGTGAAGAATTGCAAAATGTTCATGAAGTTGAGGGAATGTAAGTCTGCAATGCTGTCTAGATTATTGGTCCAAAACCTTTAATTATAATGTCATTTTGTAAAATCCGACTATATAAACCTGATGCAAGTAAGTCTGCTTCATAGTAAGCAGTATCAGTGTCATAGGAAAAGGAGAACATGAGTGACAAAGAAGGGTAAGATATTAGTAGTCCAGTATTGTGAAAATTATCTTAAATGTTTTCTTTTTGAAAGTTGCGAAAATAGAAAATGACGGGATTTGATTGGAAGAATTACAAGACTTGTGAATAGCTGCAACATGATTTGGCCAAGTGGAAACATGTGGTAGAATGTGAGAAGTCTTTTCTTGTATGTAACATATTTTTCGAATCGTTGGAGGTTTTCTTTCAGAAAGTGGCGGGCTGACAATATTTATAGCACAACACAGTGGACGCTGTTCATAGGACATCCTTCGACGTCATTGAAAGTAAGTTAATTTTAAGGAGTTTTGAATTCAGATTTCTTATGTTGAATGGGTTTTTTAAACACAATCATTTTGATTGTGTTTTTTTTTCCCCGCTGTTACATGATGAATACCTTCAAGTCACTGATTTAAGTGAAATTTGATACATTCTGAGAACAGCAAAAATAAACCATTTAACATGTATAATTAATGTTCTGCTTTTTGTACTTATGATATACATTTAGAAATGTGAGGTAGATATGGAGTAACTGAGTCTTCTGTAAGTGTCAATGTTAATGCTTACAGAGCTGTACTTCTGGGTACTGTTTTTTTTTTTTTAAAAATGAATAGGCCTCACCTCAAAGAAAACTCTTGAAAGCACACATCTTATTTGCATCCTGAAACAATCATTTAAAATGTTAGACTCAATTTTATGATGGCTTTACATCTTTTTTGCGCTGCTATTGCATCACTATTGTGAGACATTAGCAGTGCAAAAGAAGCACCATGTTCCAAAATAGGCCTCAGTTCATCAACATCAAGATACAGTTTGTTTAAAATATATATGTTTAGGATTGTGTAGGGGACGTAGAGAAGCAGAGGCTTCTGTAAATGTCAAAGTTGTTGAAAAACTGTTTGTTCTTGAACCTTTTCCCTTGTCTTTTCTAATTTTTAAATACATGTTTTAATATTTTTGGAAATGTTTGTTCTCTCTTTTACAGATTGAAAGTATGAAAAAATATTTTAAAAAGGTAACAAGAATTATAAGGTAAATGTTTTCTACTCTTTTTACCCGCAATGCACTGCTGATGATGGCACTGAACATGTCATGAATGATGTAATAAGAGGACATGACTTACTTCATTGGTAGGCCTTCACATGCATTATCTGCTCTGTATTCTTCAACAAGTGTAAAATTGATCTGTAACCCTGAGTAGGTCTCACCTTAAACAAACCTCAGGACAGATCACACCTTATCGTCATCCTGAATTAATAAATAGATCTATTAAACAGTATCTCTGGTTTACTCCCTATAGCTGTCTTTCTTTTAACATTACTCTCTGTTTACTTCCCTTATACTAACTCTTCTTTTTTTTAAAAAAATATTTTTTTGGTTCGCTTCAAGTTCGCGAACCGGGCAGCGAACGGGAAAGCGAACCAAAAGAAATAGAGCTTGCCAGAGTGATAAACATTCTAGCAATTTTATTTGAAAGGGGAGGTAGTTCTGAAAAGAACTTTTTTTTTTGTTTTTGTTGTTTTATTTATTTATTTTTTTTTTCTGAACATTTTTTGATTTTTTGTATTTTTAGAACAGTTTTATGTTTTTTTTGTGTTTTTTATGGAGGGGAAACAACAAAAAAACAGGCATTGAAAAGGGCTCAACAGGAGCAAAAAAAAAATTACTGCTTGGGTGCGTTAGGGCACTTATGGTTTTCGAACACCATATTGATCAAGTTCACGCTCATGTTCCCATACGAGAGCATAGCACCACAATATATACAGGTAAACTTCATATGTTTAAAGTTTGGCTGAATGTTTGGCACAGTTTCCTGTGCCTCTCTTCCTGTCAAAGATATTGTTGACGTAGATCTGGCCACAGGAGTTGTCGGGGGATTATCTTGTAGGTCCCTTAACTCTGCCCGGCTGTAGTTTAAGGGATGCCACCTGGCCATATGGCGATGCATAGTATAGTTGCCCATACTATATTTTTTCTCTGTGCCTCTAGACAATCTGTATTTACAGATGAGGCAGGTGGCATATTTAGCATTGACCTTCTTGTCCCCTGGAGGGATGGAAAAAAACTGCCATATGAAACTTGTTTTCCTTTTAGAAACACGGGGCAACTCCGGGATAAATTCTGGTTGATCTCTATCCTCTTCTTCTTCTTCCTCCTCTTCCTCCTCTCTGTTGGAGATAAATTGACTTGGTGGTCCTCTCTTCTTATGAGGAGGTGGAGGTGGTGGTGGGGGTGCACCAGCTGCAGCAAGTATAGAAGCCATTGCTGAACTCCAGGAAAATGGTCTTTCTCTCACCAAGATGAAAGTCAGAGTGAGGAAAGAAGGAGGGGTTTACATGATTTGGGAAAAGCAAAAGTTCTGAACCAATGAAAAGTGTTATTTTTAGGTCACATGACCTAGTCATACATCATTTGGAAACCAAAAGTGAAATGAACCAATGAAAACTTTGATAAACAAGTCACATGACCTGTTCCGCTTACGTTACGCGGTGCGCGCCGCGTCCCGGATCGCTTCCGGTTCGCGGTCCGGAGCACTTCCGGGAGCGCCAACGCGGCGCGTCATTAGACGCATTACGCGACAACGTGATACGTCGCGCTTCCGCGACGCGTCACAGTTCCGCTAACGTAACGTTTACCGGTTCGCGGACTAGGTCGCGGCATCAAGATGAGCTAACGGAAAGCTTCCCGGTTCGCGAACTGGAAGCGAAGAAAAAAAATATTAAAAAAAAAATGATTAAAAAACATCTAAAATATATTTTAAGATTTAAAGAAGAATACATTTTACAGTTACAGATGTTAGCTTTTAAAAAACCAATGAAATTCACAGAAAAAACCATAGGTTATAGACCATATATAGTTAGGAATTTGCATTTACAAAACCTTGAAAATTCACTGAAAAAACCATAGGTTATAGACCATATATAGTTAGGGATTTGCATTTACAAAACCTTATTTTACTCGCATAAAACCATTGAAATTCCATATATAGTTAGTTGCGCTAACTATATATCGCGCACCCGCAATCCACTGCTGATGATGTCACATATTACATCATTCATGACATGGTCAGTGACATCACTGATGACATCACTGATGACATCTCAAATGACATCACTGATGACATCTCAAATGACATCACTGATGACATCACTGATGACATCTCATTTGACATGACTGATCACATCACTGATGATATCATTCATGTGATAATACGATGAACCTCTTCAGACTCTAATATAACCTTAGATACAATCAGTGTAAACAGACACTCACAGACTGTCACTCATCCATGGAGTTACTCACACACCTAGTCAGTCATGCAAAGAATCAATCGCACCTCCATTTCCTCAACTATACAGTTATACAAACTTTACTTATTCAAACATATACTAACACATATTTACTCTCTTATACAATCCCTGATACAAGTTCATAATGATCCATACAGCCACTCACACATTCACTGGCTCTTATGCACAGTTATTTATATATGTCAACTCTCACATGTACTGTGTTTTACATATGTACTTACTTTGACATGTAGCACTGAGATATCCATTCACTCACCAATACACTCATGCACACAGTCAACCGCCCATACAGCTGTTTCCACATGCACTTTTGAAACCATACATCTAGTGAATCAACTGCTCACACATCTATGCACAGAGTCATACACCTCCCAGCCACCCACACACACACTCAGTCTCCCATACAAATACCTGGGCTACCAATCAATAACCCATATAGTTACTCATATAGCTACTTATCAACACATGCAGCAGTTTACAGAACAACAGACATAATAATGCACAAATTAAGACAGTTTAGTCACTAACCCATGCACTCAGTGAGACATATTTAATCACTCACTCATACAGTCAGTCATGCACCTACTAAATCCTTCATCCAGACACTTATACATCCACTCATTCTTCAATATGTAAGACATATTTACACTTTACAGAAACATACAGTCACTGGATGTTGTCATCAGTGATGTCATCAGTGATGTCACTGACCATGTCATGAATGATGTAATATGTGACATCATCAGCAGTGGATTGCGGGTGCGCGATATATAGTTAGCGCAACTAACTATATATGGAATTTCAATGGTTTTATGCGAGTAAAATAAGGTTTTGTAAATGCAAATCCCTAACTATATATGGTCTATAACCTATGGTTTTTTCAGTGAATATATATATATATATATATATTACCTACTGGCGGTCGCCAGCAGGTAGTTATAGTTAGGATTATTTTGTATAGGGAATTCGCAACATTTATTGGGAATAACTTTGGCGCCGGTTCAGAAATCTGCATGAAAATTTCCTCAAATTTGCCTCGCGGCGCTCCGCTCCTTCCCTGGAAGTTTGGGGGGTTTTTGTCAAGTGGGGGCTGAGATAAAAGGGGGGTCCCAAAACGTGTTTTCCCCATGTTAATTTCCATAGGGCAGGCAAACTCACTTTTAGCCCGAACAGCTGAATGGATTTCCACCAAACTTGGCAAAATTGTGGGGACTGGTAGCCCGATGTGCCTTTGCTATGTCTCAAGATATGTGCTCCAGTGGATTTTGAGTAATTTAGGTTCAAAAAAATATATATATCTATAAGCGCGCCCCGGTACGCGCACCGGGACGCGAACCAATGCGTTACGCGAGTTTGCGCGCAGAAAGCTGATTGGCTCTCGGGTGTCTGCCAACATTCCAAACAGTCCGGAGCGGCCGCCATCTTGTGTGTCAGTAGGATCTAGACACAAGAGGTGGCAAAAACAAAGGGGGAAATGACCAAAAGGGGGCAGAGTAGACCCCGCCAAACCCCCTAGGTTTGATGGTTTGATGTGGGGGCCATAAAAGGGCCCCGCGGGGCAAAAAAAACATTTATTTTTTTTGATTTGCGCGGGGGGAGCGTCCGGTACGCGCACCGGGGAGCGTACCGGGGAGAGTACCATGGGGGAAAAAGAATGACAGAGTTTTTAAAAAATTTAGGTTTTTGTTATAAATTGGAGGTAGTTCTACAAAGAACTGTTTTTTTTCTTCTTTTTGTTGTTTTATATGTTTTTAATGTTTTTTTGAACATTTTGTACTTTTTTTGGCTTTTATGAACAATTTTATATTTTTTTGTTATTTTTATGGGAGAAACAAAAAACAGGTAATTGTAAACGGCTCAACTGGAGCAAAAAAAAATCAGGAAAAAATGATGTTTTTTTGGGGCAATTGTGGTTGTCACCAGCACGGTTGATGAGCTTTATGCTTTGCTCACCATAGGTGATGGTTTTACCACAAAAAATACAACTGATTTTGTATTCCCCAAACTGGGGTTGTATGTTTGGGACCATCTCCCTTGCCTCTGGTCCCGATGGAGTGGGTTGCTTTCTTTTGGAGGTGCTGGGTGAAGATTGGGGAGGGTTTCTGGCCAGTTCTCGAACCTCTGCCGCAGCATAGTTGTTAGGATGCCTGCTCTGCATGTGGCGAATCATGGTGTTATTGCCAAATGAGTATTTCTTGTTAGGGCTCCCCCTTGTAAGTTCAATGCCACAGATTAGGCAAGTAACCCTTGGTGCATTCACTTTTTTGAGGTTGATGGAAAAAACCTCCCATATAATGTGCTGCTTTGGCATATATAGGGTATTATCTTCTGGCAGGTATGTCCTCCTCCCCTCCTCCTCCTCCTCCTCCTCCTCCTCCTCCTCCTCCTCCTCCTCCTCTTCTTCATCTCCACCACAGTGGTGTTGTGGTGGTCCTCTTGGTGGTGGTGGTGGTAGTGGTGGCTGAGATGCTCCTGCTGCTGCTGCTACTGAAGCCATTTTTCAGTCCTAAAAGGTACAGAGAGGTCTTTCAACAGGTCTTCTTCACTCAAAGTACAAAGTGAGAATGAGGAAAAAAGGTGGGGGCTTTCATCATTAGGAAAAAAAAAACTGTCCTGAACCAATGAAAAGTGTTATTTTCAGGTCACATGACCAGGGCTTTCATCATTTGGAAACCAAAACTGTCCTGAACCAATAAAAAGTGTTATTTTTAGGTCACATGACTCGACGCGCTTACGCTACGCGCCCCCGGGCGCGCCCCGGGGCGAGCCCAGGGGTGCGTCGCGTAAGCGTGTCGGATGCTTACGTTGCTTGATCGTGTGCGCTCGAGTGCTTCTGGGTGCGTTTACGCCATGCGTAACACGGACGCGGCTACGCCATACGACACAATGATGTTTTCGTTCGCGGCAAAAGCGCTAACGGGACGCTCACCGGTACGTGCCCTGGGGCGCGCCGCAACACTGCGCTTACCGGTGCGCTCACCGGGATGCGCACCGGGAGCGCTCCAGGGCAAAAAAAAACATGAATATACATTAAAAAAATTGTATTACATAAATATACAATATAGGATTCCTTATAACAAATATTACATTTCATAGCTATAGAAATTTGCTATTAAAAAACCTTTGAAATTCACTGAAAAAACCATAGGTTTCACACCAGTTATAGTTAGGAATTAGCATTTAAACAACCTATTAAATTCACTGAAAACACCATAGGTTTCACACCAGTTATAGTTAGCTGGAAATTTTACTGACATAAAACCATTGAAATTCCCACGTTATAGTTAGTTGGACTCACTATAACTTGCGCGCCTGCAATGCACTGCTGATGACGTCACATATTACATCACTCATGACCTGGTCAGTGACATCACTCATGACATCACTGATGACACCATCCTTGTGACAGATTGACAGACCTCCTTTCAGTGTAATGTAAACCTTGAAACACATATTCAAAAATAGAAACTAACATTTTCAAAAAAATGGAGATACCCATTCCAGTTACAACAACCAATTCAGTAATTCCACCATCTATATACACATCCTCTCATTCAGCAACAGTTCTATATAGTCATTCATACACATACTCACTCATCATATGTAGTGATACACATATACATCCTGTTACACACCGACAGTCATCCAAAAGTTACTCACACACATACTCACACATGCAAATAAACTATTGAACATCTATTTCTTTGCATATACAGCTATACACACACTAGCACATTACTTCTAAGGAAACTTACACATACTTACTCTCTTAAACAATCACTTATAGAAACACATACTTATTTAAACAGGAACTCTTTCAATCTCTCACTCTCAAATATACTCACTTATATACATCAATACTCACATATACTAGATTAAAACATATGTAGTTACTCACAAAGACACTAGTGAGGCAGGCATTCACTCACAAACACACACATATACACACTCATCCACCCATACAGTCCTGCACATACGCTGTCTTGAAAACACGTACCAACAGTGAGTCAGTCACCAACCCATGCAGCTACATATACACAAAGTGAAACACTGATACATATATTTAAAATTACTCGCTAATATATGTATTCACTAAGATACACTTTATAAGCCACATAACCAATCAATATTTTATTAAACTTAAACATCCATTTACACACTTATTTAAACATTTATTCGTCCATCGACCTTTACAAATACATATATAAAACATATTGATTTTTTCAAAAAGACACACATTCACTGGATGGTGCCATCTGTGATGTCATGAGTGATGTCACTGACCATGTCATGAGTGATGTAATATGTGACGTTATCAGCAGTGCATTGCAGGCGCGCAAGTTATAGTGAGTCCATCTTACTATAACGTGGGAATTTCAATGGTTTTATGTCAGTAAAATTTCCAGCTAACTATAACTGGTGTGAAACCTATAGTTTTTTGGTTTTTTCAGTGAATATATATATATATATATATGTATATATATATATATATATATATATATATATATATATATATATATATATATATATATATATATGTATATATATATATATTCCAAAAGAAACCACATTCCACTTCCAGGGATGCATGATCAAGCCACACTACTGTGCTTAGTTTCATATTCATTTATTCTGGAAGCAAACACAGCATGACGCGTTTCAACTCTCCTGAGTCTTATTCATATGCAAAATGTCAGAGTCACCACTTGGTCTGTTGTATAACCGGTATTCATGAGCAGTGACAAGGGACAAAGTACCTATTTTCAAATGGCAATTCAAAATTGCCTTGGGGTGACTGCAGTACACATGTAAGTTCATTTTAAACATTTCTTATGTGAAAGCAGTGGCTGTTTTAGATTGTATACAAAGATGAATCTATAATCCTTTTACTATTTTTAGCATCATTTTACTAATTCACTGTGAAAGGAAGACAGCAGCAGGTATTGTATGAAGCATTTTTGCCCGGTACAGAATTCACCGGATTCGTAACCCCACTAGGCAGAGTCAAACAAGGAGTGCTTTTGCCAAATTTATTTTTCACAAACTCAACTTTTTACTCAGGCACCAGTGAGACAGCAGAATTGGTCCAAACTTTCCCATTCTCCAGTACAACAACATGATCTCTTACCTCTCTGACTCTAACAGGAGCAAAAAACTTAGAAAAACTATTGCAAACAAGCACAGGTTTCTTAATCCTTACCCAGTCCCCTTGGCACACCGGAGACACTCTGACACAATCAGATGCATACTTGGCTTGAACCGCAGCTCTGACATCTGCCACCTTGCCTAATTTCTGAAAATGTACTTCCTTTCTTGACATCGTGTCTTTATTCAGCTTGGATCCTGCTACTCTACCTCTAAGCAAAGTGAAAGGAGACATTCTGGTACTAGAGTGAGGAGCAATTCTCATTGCCCGTAGCATGTCAGAGCTTGCTTCCTTCCAGTGAAAACCATTTATGGAGGCCGACTGTAATTGGTCCTTGATCACTCGTTTAAGGCGTTCAATTAGGCCGTTACTATAAGGATGATAAAGAGAGGTGAGAATATGTTTGATGCCATGCACTTTAAGAAAATCCTTCATCTCAACAGACACTAGCTGGGTGCCGTTGTCAGTTACCAATTCCTCCGGGAATCCCTCCCGAAGAAAAACATCTTTGAAAAAACTGATAACAGTAGCAGAATTGATTCGTTCCACAAACCTAACTTCTGGCCATTTGGACATATGGTCAATTAAAACCAAAGCGTACTTAGGAGAACTGCCCAGGCCAATGAATGGACCCAGCACATCAAACGCTAATTTGCACCAAGGGGATTCTTTGACTGGAATAGGACTGATGGGAGATGGACAGGTCACTTGAGATTTGACGCTCAAGACGCACGCACCACAATCACAAACACAGCGTTCAATGGACCTATCAACACCCGGCCACCAAAAATCTTCCCTTACCCTCTGCTTCATAGCACGAATGCCACCAGGGACAACTCATCACTGACCCTCCAAAAAGGAATTAACTCATAGGGAAGAACAGTATTATTGGGCCAGCCCTGAGCTACAAAATCTATCACCTTACTAATCTCAACATCCTCAGAGATGGCAAGATTCTAATCAACTTCAGATAAGGCAGCTCCAGTATTGGCTATAGTGCTGACAGCACACACCATTTCTAAATGATCACTTTCAGGTTCGAAAACACTCTCAGTAAAAGGCAACCTGGATAAGCAATCGGCCACACAATTGTTTACACCAGCCACATACTCTAGACAATAATTAAATTCATTGAGTCTGTACTGCCATTTAGCAATGCGAGGTGTGGTCCTTCCACCACCCTTGGTGGTAAAAAAATCCACCAAAGGTTTGTGGTCAGTCCTGAGAATAAAATCATTGCCCAACAAAAAATTGCGGAAATACTGCACACCCTACCATAGAGCTAATGCTTCCTTTTCAATTGTGGAATAGGTCCCTTCGGCACCCCGTATCATTCTGGAGGCAAAAGCAATGATCTCTTCCCTATTATCCAATCTTTTCTGCATAAGAACAGCCCCAAGACCCACATTGCTAGCTTCAGTGGTTACAATGCTTCGATTGTTGATGTTGTTTGAGTGGATGTGTCTGCACAATTGCTTCTTTCAACAACTTGAAATCACACACATACTGGTCAGACCATAAATATTTCACATTTTTCTTAAGAAGACCACGCAGACACACAGTTCTGTTGGGAAAAATTAGCTACAAATTTTGGGTAGTAGTCAACTAACCCCAGAAAAGAACGTAGTTGGTCCTAATTCTGAGGTTCAGGTGAATTTTGGATGGCATTTGGAGTTTCATATTGCGATCAATTCCTCTTGCAGAAATTTGATGGCCCAGATAATCTACCCCTTCTTGAAGAAATTTACATTTGTCTTTCCTTAATGTTAGCCCACTAGATTTAGCAATTTCTAACACTTGCTTGACTCTGACATTGTGCTCTTGTACGTTTTTTCCGTGAATATGAATGTCCTGCTGAAAGAATACGACTCCCGCAGTGTTCTTAAACAAGTTTCCCATAAGGCGTTGGAACACTACGGAAGCCGATGCCAAACCAAACGGCATACGTAAATAGTGGAGCACCCTGTCAGGAGTCACAAATGACGTGAGATGTCTTGAGTCTTTGCACAATTTGATTTGATGGTAAGCGGAAGATATGTCAAGTATAGAAAAATACTTCGCACCCTCCAAAGTTGACAACATCTCATTGATGTTGGGGAGAGGTTGGTGGTCCACCCATATGCAAGCATTCAGGTCACGCAAGTCCACACACATTCTAAGAGTTTTATACGCGTTGCACGCTAAAACAATGGTTGACAACCATTCAGAATCCTCAATGGGTTCAATTACTCCCATAGCACACAACCGTTCCAATTCTTGTCTCAGTTCACTATGCATGCTAAGCGGTACTCTGCGCATTTTGTGTGCAACAGCTCTAGCACCTTCTTTAAGAACAATACAGTGTTGAAATCATTTGAGCTTGCCTAACTTGCCACTAAAAACCTCGGGGTAAATTTGAATCCAATCACTCCCAGCACACAAATCAGCTGTAACAGTATGCACAGGAGAAACATCAGGAAGACCCGCATATTATTGTTTAGCTTCACGTTTGGAAAAAACTGTATCAGTATGATAGGGATCAAGAATGATTCCGAGCTCACCTTGTTCCAGCCATCCCAACAAATTGGCACCTTCCTTCACAATGAATACAGTACCATGTGTAGAATCGCCTTTGAATTCTAAATTGCCCTTAAATTTGCCTAGAACCTCTACTCTTTTACCACCATAAGCAAAGATCTTTATGCTTGAATGAGCTATAGAAATGTCACCAAAACTTTTTAAATCCTTGACATTAATGAGGGTAAAAGGGGAACCAGAATCAGCAATAAACTTAGGGCCCCATTAGGATCCTGACGTAAAACTGGCCCGCCCACCATAAGGGCGGCAGTCTTGTGGGGGCCATTAGGATACGCCCACCACACTGGCAGGCGCATCCTGCATTTTTAACATTGCGCACTACAATGCACAACGTGACAGATACCATGCGGTGCCTGCCATGTTGTACAGTGAGGTGCAAGGTGCACCCCCCACCCCCGGAGTCCCAGGGGGCCCACAACGGGCCCCCACAAGACATTCCTGCCTGCCTTTCCATGGCGGCAAATTATGTTCATGCCCCCATCCTAATATGGATGGCGGTGTCAAACAGACAGCGCCACCATATGAAACCCTTTCACGCCCGGTCAACTCTTTGACCGGGTGGAAAACCGGCGAGCGGTCTTTCCGTCCGCTGCGGTGCCCCGCCATAGTAATATGGCGGGGGGAAATGGGTGGCGGGCGGGGTAGGATGTCGGGCAGATCGCCACTGCCCGCATGGCGGTGGCGATCCGCCCGACATCCTAATGGGGCCCTTAATGTTTTTGCCACTCAAAATTATAGTGCACACAGGAGATTTTCTTCTTTGAGGCTCTACAATGGAAGCAATTTCTACCACACCCTCAGATTGAATAGAGGAAGAATATAAAATCAATAGTTCATAACTTCCATTATCTTCTTCATACTCCACAAGGTCCTCTTCAAGAGCTTTCACAGTGCGTGACGGTCCCTTGTGGACAACAGTTACTTTGCACATGCGTGCCAGATGTCCCTTCTTCCCACACTTGAAACAAGTTTTATTTATGGCAAAACAAAACTTGAAATTGCCTAAATGAGAACTACTGCCACAACGATAACAGGAGAGATCCTGTCCTTCAGATTTAATTTTCGACAAATTGGGTGTAGGTGTGGCTTGAGGAACATTCATATTGGCACTCTTGGGTGGTTTGACAGAAGGTTTTGTGCTGACTAGCTTGATTTCACTAGATGATGCAGATGGCGTAGATGCACTCAACTCTTTCATACAGAATTGAGAATGCTCAATGCTCCTTGCGAAACTAAGAGCAGTCTCTAAATCCGGATCTTTAGGAGATAAAAGTTTTTCCTGAACCTTCTTATCGCATGTGCGTTCAATCAACTGATCACAAATTATTTCATCCCTGAACTCCCAGTAATTGCAAGTGACAGCTATATTTCTAAGGGCAGCAACAAAATCGTCTATGGATTTTCCAGGCATTTGTGCACGTTGCAAATATTTATGACGCTCCGGTACAATATCATGCTTACGGTTGAATCTTTTATCCAGGGTTTTTACTAGTGAAGCATAGTCATCAACAATTAGCGAATCACCATCATTACCTCGACTAATACATTTTTTTAGCAGCTCGAGAGGTAAAGTTTTTAAAATAGACCTCCCTTCAGCACCTAAATTGTAAAAAAGTAAGGCTTTTTCTTTTTGGAGGTTTAAGTATCTCCATCAATCGCCTCAAGATATGCCTCAAACGTCTCCTTACACTGTTGCCACAGAATGGGAGGAGTACCAGGTGACTGTAAAAAGGGAGGCGGTGCAATTACTCCATCCATTTGGTGAACTTGCGTGGGTGAGTTGCTGCCCCAAAGAGTCATGAAACCAAAAATGTTATTTTTTTTTCTTCACTGGCACGCTTAGTGTGCTTATCACTGAAGTGTGCGTATCACTGAAACAACAATAATAAAATAATGCGTGTGTTGAATTGTGTGCCAAGAATTACTATCGCACCACTAATTAAAATTAAAAGAACTGAGCATATATTTGTTGGAAATGGCACACACAGTAGAGTGACATGCGCCGGTATGAGCGTCGATAATCAGTGATGTAATCTCTACAGCGTGACTCCCATCAAAGCAGATGTTGCAAAAATAATATACTCAAATAATCTGATTCAGCATTGTACGTGCTGAAACTATGCCTATTGTCAATAACTAATTCAGCGTTGAGCACACTGAGACTGCACCTGTTGAGGAGAGGATATCCCGACACAAGGCAGCCTAGTACAGATTGTGCACGCCGATTATCATGGCCCTTGTCAAGGTAACATCAAAACATAATAAGATCTTCTACGGCATTCCGCAGGCCGATGTGTACGCCGGTTGTCATGATGACGCGCATCGATGCATGTGCTGAAAACCGCTGATGAAATCTCATGCGCC